>NC_057797.1:129129994-129424253 GCF_018294505.1 Triticum aestivum
AGGATTCCCTTCGTGTCAACACGAGTGAGGGGCTGCTAGCTACTTCGCACTTTGCTACGGTGAACCTCGGTTGGGGGGGCATGCATTCATAGCTTAGGATTCCCTTCGTGCCGACACGAGGGAGGAGGGGGGATGCTAGCTACTTCGCACTTTGATAGGTGAACCTCGGTTGAGGGGAGGGGGCATGCATTCATAGCTTAGGATTCCCTTCGTGCCGACACGAGGGGGGGGCAAGCAATAGTGTGCACTTTGCGAGAGAGGTGCCACATCGAAGTTGCATTTGGTATTTGAAAATCAAACCACCCTTTTGATACATAAATTTGGTCCACATGCAAGTGTGTTCGTGTTCTGACCCTCTCCCATGTCATTTTTCGCCAAATTTATGAACATTACACAACTCGGATGACGCAACAGACACGGTTCACTCAAACTAACCGTGTGCCACGCCGGTGCACCTGTCACACAAACATCTGCATAGTACATTGGGCTCCACGAGGCTCCCCCTCCCAAAAATATCTGCCCGCCTCGAGGGTTTTTCTGTTTCATAACACACGGTTGTTATCTCCGGACCGTGTGTGATGTTTCTTGTTCCCAATCCCGCCTGCATCCCTAGAAAACATCTACCCGCCTCGAGGGTTTTTCTGTTTCACAACACATGGTTGTTATCTCCGGACCGTGTGCGATGCACTATCATCAAAAAATTTAATAGCTCGGCATTTCACTCCCGCCTTTGACTCCCGTGTAGTAAAATTTTCAGTACCCGCGTCATTTCCTCAAACACCCCACGCCCCCTCCACACACACACACACACCAAAACCTCCTCGGGCATGCGCGCAGACACACACCCCTCCCTCGCTCAAAACCGTAGCAAAGTCCTCGCCGCGCTGCCGCCGCCGCAAGGCCTCCATTGGCAACATCTACCGGTTTGCCCGTGCAGCTTACCCACCGATCTCCATACCCAGGCCGCCCTGAGTTTCTTAGATGACACCTGCCAAACGCCCCCTTTCCCACAGATCCCCATCCCCATGCCTAATACGTCTTCAACGTATCTATAATTTATGAAGTATTCATGCTATTATATTATCAACCTTGGATGTTTTATATGCATTTATATGCTATTTTATATGGTTTTTGGACTAACCTATTAACCTATAGCCCAGTGCCAGTTTCTGTTTTCCCCTTGTTTTAGAGTATTGTAGAAAAGGAAAACCAAACGGAGTCCAATTGACCTGAAACTTGACAGAGCTTATTTTTGGACCAGAAGAAGGCCATGGAGTAAAATAGTTGGGCCAGAAGAGTCTCGGGCTGCCCACAAGGGTGGGAGGCGCGCCCACACCCTGGGCGCGCCCCCTACCTCGTGGACAGCCTGGAGACCCCCCTGACTTGTTCTCGACGCCAAAACCTCTTATATATACAGAAACCTCTAGAAATTAACCTAGATCGGAAATTCTGACGCCGCAAGCCTCTGTATCCACGAGAAATCAATCTAGGCCCTCTCTGGCACCCTACCGGAGGGGGCCATCATCACCGGAGGGCACGGAGGAGGATCCCGGAGGGGCCATCATCATCATGATGCCCAAGGACCAGAGGGAGAACCTCTCCCCATCCAGGGGGAGGCCATGGAGGAGGAAACACAAGGGGGAGAACCTCTCCTCCTCTCTCAGTGGCACCGGAGTGCCATCGGGAGGGGAATCATCGCCGCGGTGATCGTCTTCATCAACATCACCATCATCAGCACCATCCTCATCTCTTTTACGCGGCCCACTCTCCCGCACCCCGCAGTAATCCCTACTTGAACATGGTGCTTTATGCCAGATATTATGATCCAATGAAGTGTTGCCATCCTATGATGTTTTGAGTAGATTTCCTTTGTCTATGGGTTGATTGATGATCTAGATTGGTACAAGTTGTATGTTTTATTTTGGTGCTGTCTGATGTCTACTACACAACCTTCTTCTTGTAGACGTTGTTGGGCCTCCAAGTGCAGAGGTTTGTAACAGAGGTAAATCACATCTAAAAACAAACGTAAATACTATTACCTCAATTCAAAATAGCGGAAGTAACAAGGTTGTGGATTCCCATCAACACCAGCGGCAAAGTTGAGTGTAGAAATCGTAACCCTAACGTATCACTTACTCGTCGTAAGATAATCCTGCAACATGAGACGTTGTAGCCACAAAGGAACAGTACATTGAATGTACTGGAAAATTCACACCATAGAGAATGATGAATAAAGGCTATCACTACATGCATATTTGGCTGGTGGAAAAGCTCTATGGTTATGGTTTTGCGTAAAGCCAATTTTTTCCTACTTCAAAGGAATAAAATTTATTTATCTATCATGGTAGTTGTTAAACATTGAGAATGGTTGACAGCATTCTCGATCCCAATTAAGCATCATCATTAAACAAAACCCAACAACATTAATTTAGAGTAACATGTAGAGATTCACATGAAAATCCAGGTACTAGATACCCAAGATGTCCATAACCGGGGACACGGCTAATCATGATTAGTTTGTACACTCTGCAGAGGTTTGCGCACTTTTCCCCACAAGACTCGTTCGCCTCCATTTGGTTTCTCGCACTACAAGGTGTTTGAGAAGACGGATGACCGAGACATAGTCTTTCAGAAGAGCTAGCACCTTACGATCGGGTAGACCGTACCACCTACATCCCCTACATCTGCTAGTCTACCACTGTAAGAGTTTGTATGACTTAGTCAACTATGCTAGAGCCCATAATAGCTTGTGGCTGCACACGGAAGTTTCTAGCATGAATAATCTCATGATCCCTTTGAGCCTGGGTGGCAGTCCATAAAAAAACAGGCAACCCTGGTCTACCCAGGTGCCCTGACAGGCAATCCTGGAATACCCAGGTGCCTCAATCCACCCAGATGTGTGTTTAAGTTGCCACCTTAAGTAAACCATTAATTAAGAATCTCACATCTGTCATGAATACTCTCAAAACCCAATCCACGTCTACGAGCATAGCATGGCAATCTAAGCATAACGTAATAGTAACTCCCAAGTGTCGATGTACTAGAGTAGGGGTACCCTAGTATCCCAAACTTGTGCACGGGCAGTCGTAGTGTCCCGCGGCAAGGCTTGCCGGGTGACCGCCAAGGTCCTCCGTGGTTCCTTTGGAGCCATTCAAGAACAAAGTATCCAAGTCAAGGAGACAAGACCCCGGCAAGAGGAGCTTGCCGGGAAGGGCAACAAAAGCATCTCATGACCCCGGCAAGTGGAGCTTGCCGGGAAGGCCACCCAAGGCATCTCAAGGAACTTGCCGCGGCGCGCCACGCGCCCCGGCAAGGCCCGGTGAGCGACAAGCTCCCGGATGCGACACGACAACGACCGCGGCAAGGCGCTTGCCGCGACGAGCCACCACTCCATGCCCGCGCTCCAGCACATCCACCAACGTGTCACTCTGGGACCCTTCCAGGCGTACGTGGCGGGAGGCTGTGCAGCCAGGGGTGCGCGGTGGCAAGCGGCGCTGACAAGATTGCCATCGTGGCAAGCGGTGGCGTCCCTGGCGGTCCCTTTTGCACTGTTTAGGCGACACAGACGAGCATTTAATGCCCTTGTCCCCTGCCGTCAGGGTTAGGTATGATACACTGTAGCAGGTAGCTGTACCTATCGCAGCACCTTTCCATTTTTACCCTTGTCTACGTTGCCACCTGTCGGTGACCCCTTGAGCATATAAAAGGAGGCCCATGCGCAACGTAGAGGAGGGTTGGCGGGTTAACGGGCTAGCTAGTTAGCTAGTTCGGAGAACACTCCCGCTCGGTCTGGTTAGCTGCTAGTGTGTACTGTAGCACTCCGCGCTCCCGAGCAAGAAATCAATACAAATCACAAAGCATAGGGTTTTACGCATCCGTGCGGCCCGAACCTGGGTAAACTGCTCGCGTGCCTCGCCTCGATCCGCTCTTTGCACGGCCTCCGCCCTCACCGAATCGAAAGGGACTCGGCCCGCCGGTCCCATAGGTGTTCGTGGATCAGTCCCCCGACATCTCTGGCGCGCCAGGTAGGGGGCGTCGAGGTTGTGTGAACCAGATCTGGCGTTCGCGCGAGCTAGATCTTCATCATCTTCATCGACATGCCGC
Source organism: Triticum aestivum (assembly GCF_018294505.1). Lineage (NCBI taxonomy): Eukaryota > Viridiplantae > Streptophyta > Magnoliopsida > Poales > Poaceae > Triticum > Triticum aestivum. Next base: position 129,134,099 of record NC_057797.1, read on the forward strand.
CGAAGAAGAAGGCTTCGGAGGCGGCTGCTCCGTCCACGCCGAACCCACCATCGCCGGAGCAAGCGGCTGATGGGGCAGGTGCCGACGGAAGAACGGGCGTCGACGAGGGAGCTCACGGTGCTGCCAAGTCTAAGGACAAGGCTGCGCTGCCCATCGGCGGCGTGGCCGGCTCCCACAATGACCGGGCGCACTCCAAGACCTCGGCGTCCATACATGCACCGCGCCCATCTCAGGAGGCGCGGGACCGGCAGCGTCATGGTACCCACGGTACCATGCGTTTGCTAGACCAAGATCGAGCTGGTGGATCTCGAAGCGCTCAGGACCAGCACGCACGCCAACATGCTGGCACGAGCGAGGCACGGTTGCCTGGACGGGATACTGCTCCTTCTAACATAGTTAGAAGTCCGAGCATATCCCACTCCTCGCACCGTTCGCCACCGCCACCCGCCACTGCAGCAGAAGCTTTGGCGCGAGCTCAACTGCTCCTAGACTACCCTCCAACGACAGACAAGATTGATGACTGGAGGGCACCATTCAGAGTCTCATCGGCTTCGCCAACGGCGACACCCAACGGCAGCCGGGCACGTCGCTGCCGCGGCAAGTCAGACAGGCGCAAGCCGGTGGCGACAAGACCGGTGGGGGTGCAACCACTGTGCACTCTCCGCCCCGAAGGCCCAGATCGCCGACTCGCCGGATCCACCTCGACAGCGACTCCACCGCGTCATCAGATCCACGAGCTCGTCGCGATCAGCGCCAAGTTCTTCACGAACGATAACAAGAAGACGCTCGTACTCGCATCGAGCGCCGAAGAGAAGCGCGATGTCAATCAGACCAGCGCGCTGGGCCCTCTGTCGACATGCATGCGCCAGGGGAACCAGGCGACTTGCCGTATGCGGTAGGTTGCCCTGCGTTTACCCGTGAGCTGCGGCAAGTCCAGTGGCCCAGCATGAAGAATTTCAAGCCAGACGTACCAGAGAAGTACGATGGCAAGTCGCATTCGTCGGAGTTCCTCGGCATCTACACCATCGCGGTGCAGGCTGTCGGGGGACGGGACGACAAGATCCTTGCCAACTACTTCCCGCTGGTGCTCAAGCCCAACGTCAGATCCTGGCTCATGCACTTGCCGGACAACTCCATATCCTCCTGGGCAGACCTTTGCCATCAGTTTGTTGGCGCCTTTACAGGCAGCCACAAACCTCATGGCCAAGAGAGTGACCTTCATCTGCTCGCCCAGAAGGAAGGAGAGCCTCTGCGCAAGTACATTCAGAGGTTCAGCCGTGTACAGCACAACATCCCAGATGTCCACCCTGCCGCGGTCATCAGCACGTTCCATCAGAACGTGCATAACCGCAGGATGCGGGAGGAGATGGCGATGTGCAAGATCAGAGACGTCAGTGAGCTGTATGCCCTGGCCGACAAGTGTGCAGGTGCTGAGGAAGGGAGGAGACTCCCCGGAGAGAATGCAGGAGCGGGAGGATCTGACAGTGAGGATGTTGCCCCGGCAAAGAAAAACCGGCGGCGGAACAGGAAGAACAAAGGCAAAGATGTGCTAGTCGTTGAGTAGTCCGGCAGCGAAGGTGGCGCCAAGAAAGCCAAGGTTGGTAGCTCCGGCAAGGAGTTTGCCGCATGCACCAACTGTCAGGCTGTGGCGGTCGCCGACAAGCAGGACGGCTCCGACAAGCAGTACTGCAAGATCCACCGCACCAAGGGCCATGACCTCCAGAGCTGCAAGAAGGTCGAGCAGCTTGTCCAGCAACAAAAGGCTGAATACGAGCGACGCGACAAGGAGAGGGCCCAAGGTGGCGCTGGAGAATCCGGCAAGAAGCGCGCCGGCCAGGGAGGACGTCGTGGCAACACCAAACAGCGGCAAGGAGACAGACCTCCCCGTAGCCGCGACAAGGATGAAGATAACAACGATGACGATGAAGACATGGATGATGTCGAGACCAGTGAGCAGGAGTTCCAGAAAGCCACAGAGGTCTTGTGCATTGACGGTGGTGCTTCTCTGCATACTTCGCACCGCCAGCTCAAGCAGTGGGTGCGGGAAGTCAATGCAGCAAAACCATCCGTCGAATCACGCAAGCTTCTGAAATGGTCCAGCACGCCTATCATCTTTGATATTGAGGACCACCCTGATCGCACAACTGCGGTCAGGTGCTTGCCGATGTTGGTTTCACCAACTATCCGCAACCTCAAGGTCACCAAGATGTTAGTTGACGGCGGGGCCGGCTTGAACCTGATCTCCTCCGCTATACTCCAGAAACTCCAAATCCCTGACAGCGAGCTCGAAGAGACTGGCACATTCCAAGGAATCAACCCGGGAAGGAGCAAGCCGAAGGGGAAGGTCACGTTGCCAGTAACATTTGGCAGCGAGCTGAACTTCAGGACTGAGAGAGTCACTTTTGACATTGCCGATATTCCATTGCCTTACGATGGGATACTTGGCCATCCAGCACTCGCCAAGTTCATGGTAGCCTCTCACTATGCATACAACATGCTGAAGATGCCAGGCCCGATAAGCGTCATCTCTGTCCCCGGCGACAAGAAAGATGCTCTTATCTGCGCCGACAAGATCTACCGGGAAGCGGCAGCCGCAGCAGACCGCAAGTCACTTGCCGCTGAAGCTCCCCGGGGGAAGAAGACCAAGTCCGGCAAGAGTTCTGATGCCTACTCCGGCAAGCGCACCTCTTCGGAGTGTTGCGCTGCCGTCGAGGATGCACCATCGAGCTCCACCAGCAAGTGTAAGCAGACAATGGCAGCTCCGCCAGAGACCAAGAAGGTGTCCGCCAAGGAGGAAGGCACTGGTGGAACCTTCACCATCAGTGCCACTCTCGACCCAAAATAGGAAAGCGCGCTCATTGCTTTCCTGCGGGCGAATGTCGACGTGTTTGCGTGGCAACCGTCTGACATCCCCGGTGTTCCCAGGAAAGTAATTGAGCACCACCTTGCCGTTTGTCCTCATGCGCGGCCCGTCAAGCAAAAGATCAGGAAGCAAGTAGTGGAGCGCCAAGAATTCATTGCAGAAGAGATCAAGAAGTTGGAAGCAGCAGGCCTTGTCAGAGGAGTGCTCCATCCTACGTGGTTGGCCAATCCTGTAGTGTGCGTAAGGCGAACGGGAAATGGAGACTTTGTATCGACTTTACCGATGTCAACAAAGCTTGTCCCAAAGACCCATTTCCTTTGCCGCGCATTGACCAGATTGTTGACTCCACGGCCGGATGTGATTTGCTTTCATTTCTTGACGCATACTCAGGATACCATCAGATCTTCATGGCACAAGAGGATGAGGAGAAGACCACATTTATTACTCCATGTGGCACGTACTGTTTTGTACGGATGCCTTTCGGATTAAAAAATGCTGGTTCAACATTTGCAAGAGTAGTCCATGTCGCTCTTGAGCCACAAATACACAGAAATGTGGAGGCCTACATGGATGACATAGTAGTCAAGAGCAAGGACAGAGCAACCCTGATCCAAGATTTAGACGAAACCTTTGCAAATCTGCGCAAGATCAGCCTCAAGCTCAACCCAGAGAAGTGTGTGTTTGGAGTTCCCTCCGGCAAGCTTCTCGGGTTCTTCGTGTCTCAGCGGGGAATTGAAGCCAATCCCGACAAGATCAAGGCCATTGAGCAGATTGAAGCACCAAAGCGTGTCAAGGATGTACAAAGACTTGCCAGTTGCGTGGCTGCTCTCAGCAGGTTTATCTCTAGGTCTGCTGAGCGCGCCCTGCCATTTTTCAAATTATTGAAAAAGGCAGGTCCAATGAAATGGACTCCGGAAGCGGAGGCTGCGCTGCAAGACTTGAAGAGATACCCGTCCTCCCCTCCAATACTTGTCGCACGTAGGCCACAAGAGAAGTTGCTGCTGTATATAGCGGCAACCAATCAAGTGGTTAGTGCTGCGTTAGTAGCAGAGAGGGAGGCAGATGACCAGCCCACAACCACGGCAAGCACATCCAGCGACAAGCAGGGGGCTTCCCCGACAAGCTCTGGTCCCGACAAAGATGAATCTGCGCAGATGCACGAGGAAATTAAGAAGAAAATTGTGCAGCACCCAGTTTACTTTGTCAGCTCCCTTCTGCAGGGGGCTAGGTCAAGGTACTCTGGCGTGCAGAAATTGCTTTTCGGCCTTCTTATGGCCTCGAGAAAGCTGCGCCATTACTTCCAAGCACATGAGATCACAGTTGTCACTCGCTTTCCGCTGAAGAGGATACTACAGAATCCAGAAGCGACAGGCAGGATTGTTGAGTGGGCACTGGAACTGTCAAGCTTTGGCCTCAAGTTTGAGAGTACTTCAACTATCCAAAGCAGAGCATTGGCAGAATTCATAGCAGAATGGACGCCAACACCAGATGAAGAAATTCCAGAAATGGGCATGCCCGTCAAAGAAGCGAGCAAAGAGTGGCTGATGTACTTTGATGGTGCCTTTTCGCTGCAAGGCGCAGGTGCTGGCGTGCTGCTTGTCGCACCCACCGGAGAGCACCTCAAGTACGTAGTCCAGATGCACTTTTCCAAGGAGCAAGCAACAAACAATACTGCAGAGTATGAAGGCTTGCTTGCCGGTCTCAGGATCGCGGCAGACCTTGGGATTAAGAAACTCATTGTCAGGGGTGACTCGCAGCTTGTCGTCTGGCAAGTGAACAAGAGCTATCAGAGTCCGTTGATGAAAGCCTACGTCGACGAAGTGAGAAAGCTAGAAGAGCACTTTGACGGCCTACAGATGGAGCATGGTCCAAGATCTCAGAACGCCATTGCCGATGGCCTGTCTAAGTGCGCTGCACTTAAGTTACCTGTGGAACCAGGGATATTTGTGCTCAAGCTAACTCAACCGTCCGTAACGCCATCAAATGGACAGAGCAAGAAGAGGAAGTTGATTTCTGGTGACTATTTGCCGGCAGAGCTCCCCGAAGCTGCCGCCAAGAAGGTCCCCAAGATAAACGCCAATTGCGCTGAGGAGCAGTCTGCTCCGGCAAGCCCCAGGGTTTGCTCCGTTGAAGCAGAAGCTCCCGACAAGTTTTGCTCCGGCAAACTTGCCGGGGAATGTCAAGCTCCGGCAGAACCACAGATTCTTGCCGTAGAAGCGGACTTTCCCGCAGCAACAGATTTGCCTTGCGCTGAGGAGCAGTCTGCTCCGGCAAGCCCCAGGGTTTGTTCCATTGAAGCAGAAGCTCCTGACAAGTTTTTGTCACATCCCTAGCTGCTGGTAGTGCTCTAGGCTAGCTCATGTGTGCATCATGTTTAAATTCTGAAAATTTGAACTGAGGGAATTTTGGAAGCCTCAAAACTTAAATAAAAGAGGGGCAAAAACCCTAGAAATCTCATTCATTGCTCCAAAATGCTCTTCTTAAATGTTTGATAATTTTTGGTAAGGGTTCTGGTCCCAACCAAAATATTGAACATTTTTAAGGATTTATTTTTGGGACTTTGGATTTAATTCATTAGCTATTTGAATTTGAATTATATTCATATAATTAGAATATAATTTCAAATACCCCTGAAATATTTTATAAGCTTTTGGAAAAGTCCATCTAGCAATATAAAATATTCAGAGGAGTTTTTGGCATTGTTTGAATTATTTTAAATTCAAAACAGTGGCAAAATAAATTAAATAAAACAAAACAGAAGAAGGAAAAAAATAAAACAGTGCAGAAAACCTACCTGGGCCACTTACCCGCAGCCTACCTGGCGCCACCAACCGGCCCAGCCCGCCACCGCTACTTCCCCCCCCTGTCGTCTTCCTCTTGCCAGTGGGAGCAGCTGCGTGCTCGCACGCGCGCGGCCGAGGAGGCCACCTCCTCCCTGCCTGGCTGCCTCCTCCTTCCCTGGTCCCTCCCGCGACGCCACGCAGCCCCCGACCCCCTCTCACTTCTCCCTCGCTCTCTGGACCTCCCTCCCCCTCGCTCCTCTGTTTCCCCTCCCGCGACCGAATGGAGGCCGTCGCCGCCGACCAGCGCTCGCGCGGCCACAGCCACCGTCTCGCCTCCCCGACGCCTCCCAAAGCTCCGCTGTTCCGCCCTCGTCCTCCTCGCCGTCTCACGCGACCAGAAGGGCCCCGAGCAGCCGCCATCGTCATCATCTCCAAGCTTCGGCCCCGGCGCCCTTCTCCGTCGATTCGGCCACTCCGGCGCGCCCCCGAGCCCACTAACCCTCCCTGCAGCTCTGCGGTGAGCCTTTGACCCGATTTCCCCTCTCCCCGTGCCCTACCTCCCGCTCTGGCCGCTGATTCCATCAAGGCCGAAACCCACCGCCGCACGAGCTCGACGCCGGCGTCACTCCGGTGACCATTTGGTCGCGCACCAGCGTCCAACGAACTCGAGGCTGCACACAGAGCATGGCTAGCGCGTTAGTTGGTTCGTTTGCGCGCTGCAACACCAAACCCGCAACTCATCCGAACTCCGGCCGCCGCTAAAGCTCGTCGCCGACCACTCTCCAGCCACTCCCCGGCCGCGCCACCACCCTGGTTGGATGCGGACGAGCGTCCGCATCCCGTAGTCGTGCTCCGCGCGCCAAACGGCGCTCTGTAGGCCATTTCCGCAGCGCACCACCGCGTCGGGACTCGCCGGCGGCTAAACGCCAGCGACCGTTGACCCTTGACCGGCGTGGGTTGACCCACTGCCCGGTTTGACCCTCCCCTCTCTCTCACTGACGTGTGGGCCTCTGGCCACTAACTAAATTAGGATTAGCACTAATCGGATTAGTTAAACTAATTACCCCCTGCTGACACTGACATGTGGGCCCTAGTGCCCTAATCTTTAATTAAACTAAACTAAACCCCCCTGTTTAACCCGTGTCACTAACGTGTGGACCCCACACGTCAGGTTTGACCTGGACCGCCCTGTTGACCTGATGACGTCAGGGTGAGGTCATGCTGACGCCATATTCCTTTTCTGGAATTTAGTTTATTTTATATTAATCAGGAAATTCCAGAAAATACCTAAAACTTCTAAAAATCATAGAAAATTAACCGTAACTCCAAATTAAATAATTTATATATGAAAAATTATCAGAAAAATTCAAGGAATCCATCTGTACCATTTTCATGCATGTTAGAACAACTTATAGCTGCTGTTTAGCACAAATCAATTAAATGGCATTTGAATAATCACATATGGAGTTTGAATTTGAATCTTGTATTCAAACCAACTTCATTTAATCTGTTGCTAGTTGCATTAGCCCAAAACACATTCATTTTGCCATGTCATGATCAGGCATCATATTGTGCATTGCATTGATTGTGTTCCCTTCTGTGTTGCCGGTATTTGTCCCCTCTCGATAGACGTGATACCGATGATGTGATCGTTGACACTGATGAAGACTCAATGTTATCTTCAGAAGTGCCAGGCAAGCAAAACCCCCTTGTTCATTCCGATAAAATCCCACTCTCTCGCTCCTGCTCTCTTTTACTGCATTAGGACAACAACGACATATTTGTTACTTGCTGCGGTAGCTGAACCCCTTTATCCTTTGCATGACCTGTCATTGCCACAGTAAATAGATGAAACCCACTAGCATGAGTAGGAGTTGTTTGAGCCCTGATGTGCCTACTCATTCATGCTTGTTTGTCATGCCTGCTACTGCTTAGAGTTGAGTCAGGTCTGATTCATCGGGGATGAATCAGAGGCGGGTGAACATGTCCTACTGTGTGTGAGCTAAGTGTGTGAACACGATTTGGTAAAAGGTGTCGGTGAGAGGCCATGTAGGAGTACATGGTGGGTTGTCTCATTGAAGCCGTCCTCAGGAACTGAGTTCTGTGTTTGTGATCCATGATTCAGCTACTACCATACATTGGGCCCTGAAATATGACCCCGCTCGACTTCTTATTCACCCTTGTCCTCTGTCCAGGAGTTGCAAGTAGTTTCTGGTGTTTGTAGTATGCTGGAGGCCGTGGACATCGCTGACCGTAGGGGTGGGCTGTGATGCGGTAGGCACGTGGCCGGGTATACCGGGCGCCCGTTTGGTGTCACGGAACCCTGTTCACATCGTTTGGGGCTGTGAGCGAAACTCCGGCCGGATCTCCTCATGGATGGAACCCGAATAGGCAATAAACCTGGACTAGAGACTTGAGTGTTTAGGTAGGTCGTGGTCTACACCCACGTCGGCTTTCGCTTGAAGTCTGCCGAGCACATGTCGTGTGCAGACGCTAAGTGGTGGAAACATGTATGAAGAAGTACACCCCTGCAGGGTTAACATCATCTATTCGAATAGCCGTGTCCACGGTAAAGGACTTCTGGGTTGCTTATATCACTTCATAGACAAGTGAAAGTGGATACTCTAAAATACGCAAGATAAGCGTGAGTGCTATGGATGGCGCTCTCGTAGGGAGACGGGAGTGGATCCATAGTGGTGTATTGATATGGTGAATATGTGGACTCGTGTGCGCCACCTCAAAGAGTCGCTTGCAGTCGTAGTTCAGGATAGCCACCGAGTCAAAGCTGGCTTGCTGCAGTTAAACCCCACCATCCCCTTTGTTGATAATGATGCATATGTAGTTAGTTCTGATGTAAGTCTTGCTGGGTACATTTGTACTCACGTTTGCCTATTTTATGTTTTTGCAGAGAGACTTCGGTCTCACTAGTAGTTTCGCGTGGACTTCGACGTTTAGCTTGTTACCTCAGCTACGATCTTGTGCCCCGGCAGGATCTGGTAGATAGTCAGGCTTCTCAGCCTTTTTCAGTTATAGATGTCTGTACCCAGACATGATAGCTTCCGCTTGTGCTTTGATTTGTATGCTCTGATTGTTGGGTCATGAGACCCATAATTGTAATATCTCGCTCCTCGGAGCCTATTGAATAAATTACTTGAGTCGTAGAGTCATGTTGTGATGCCATGTTGTATTTGCACATATCGAGCATATTGTGTGTATGTTATTGAAATGCTTGGTATGTGTGGGATCTGACCATCTAGTTGTTTATCTTTAGTAGCCTCTCTTACGGGGAAATGTCTCCTAGTGTTTCACTGAGCCATGGTAGCTTGCTACTGCTCCGGAACACTTAGGCTGGCCGGCATGTGTCCTTCTTTGTTCCTGTGTCTGTCCCTTCGGGGAAATGTCACGCGATGGATACCGGAGTCCTGTTAGCCCGCTAGAGCCTGGTTCACCGGAGTCCTGCTAGCCCAGTGCTACAGCCTGGATTCACTCGTTGATGACCGACACGTTTGATGCTGGGTCATGGATGCCTGTCCCTGTAAGTCTGTGCCACTTTGGGTTTACGACTAGCCATGTCAGCCCGGGCTCCTTATCATATGGATGCTAGCGACACTGTCATATACGTGTGCCAAAAGGCGCAAACGGTCCCGGGCAAAGGTAAGGCGACACCCGTGGGAATACCGTGCGTGAGGCCGCAAAGTGATATGAGGTGTTACATGCTAGATCGATGTGGCATTGAGTCGGGGTCCTGACAGTTTTGCTCCGGCAAACTTGCCGGGGAACGTCAAGCTCCGGCAGAACCACAGATTCTTGCTGTAGAAGCAGACTTTCCCGCAGCAACAGATTTGCCTTGCGCTGAGGAGCAATCTGCTCCAGCAAACCCCAGGGTTTGTTCTGTTGAAGCAGAAGCTCCCGACAAGTTTTGCTCCGGCAAGCTTGCCGGGGAACGTCAGGCTCCGCCAGAGCCCCAGGTTCTCGCCGTAGAAGCGGATGTTCCCGCAGCAGCAGATTTGCCTTTAGTCCTTGTTGTCGAGCCACAAGCTCCAGCATGGGCACATCAGATTGTCCGTTTCCTTCAGACAGGAGAACTTCCCGAAGAGCAAGAAGAAGCGGAAAGTGTAGCCCGGCAGTCAAATATGTACCAGTTTGTCAACAAGACACTGTACAGAAGAAGACTCAACGGTGTGAAATTGAAGTGTATTCACCGGGAAGACGGACAAAAGCTGTTGGCAGAGATACATGGAGGCATATGTGGTCACCACATTGGCGCAAGAGCACTTGCCGGCAAAGCATTCCGGCAAGGTTTCTTTTGGCCGACAGCCCTCCAGGATGCAACTGCACAAGTAACCAAGTGTGAAGCGTGCCAGTTCCATTCCAAGCAAGTACACCAACCAGCTCAAGCTCTCCAGACGATCCCTTTATCTGAGCAGTTGGGGGCTTTGAGTACTTGTACGTTGCAATCGACAAGTTCACAAAGTGGCCGGAAGTGGAACCAGTGAGGAAGGTGACAGCACAGTCAGCAGTCAAGTTCTTCAGGTCGATTGTTTGCCGCTTCGGGATCCCTAACAGGATAATCACCGACAACGGTACGCAATTTACGAGCCGCACCTTCATGCAGTACGTCCAAGATCTTGGCGCCAAGGTCTGCTTCGCTTCTGTTGCTCACTCGAGAAGCAACGGTCAAGCGGAGAGGGCAAATGCTGAAGTGCTGCGCGGGCTCAAGACCAGAACTTTCGACAGGCTGCACAAGTGCGGAAGAAACTGGATCGAGGAGCTGCCGATGGTTCTTTGGTCGATCAGGACGACGCCAAATCAAGCCACTGGCCAGACACCTTTCGCTCTAGTTTATGGAGCAGAGGCAGTTATCCCCACGGAACTCGTATACGGGTCACCTTGAGTGCTCGCTTATGATGAGCTTGAGCAAGAGCAGCTGCGACAAGATGACGCGCTGCTCCTTGAGGAAGATCGTCTTCAGGCTGCTGTGCGAGCTGCTCGCTACCAGCAAGCTTTGCGCCGCTACCATAGCCGCAAAGTTAATGCCAGAAGTCTCGAGGAAGGCAACCTTATTCTTCGGGGTGTTCAGTCCACCAAGAATTCCAACAAGTTGACGCCGAAGTGGGAAGGCCCTTACCGGGTGAAACGAGTCACTAGGCCTGGCACTGTCCGCCTTGAGACCGAAGATGGCATTCCGGTGAGCAACTCCTGGAACATTGAGCATCTTCGTAAGTTTTACCCGTAAGGCGCGGTTGCCGGAACCTGTTCCGGCAACCACCTTTTGTACAAGTCTTGCCGCTGTTGCATGTAATCCTTTGTACAATGCCGGGCGCAGACCCCGTGCATAAGTAAACCTCATGTGCTCCGCACATTTTGTCGATTTCATGCTTTTTATTTTTGGCATATATGATCTGACACTTTGTGCAGCACCTACTCCCCGGTAAGCAATAACGAGCCGCAAGGCTCCATATCTTTATTTTCTCTTCTTTCTTTTTTCAAGGAAAGGAAGGATCCCTCGCCCACAAGTTTGCCGAGGGGAAGGAGAAGATAATGGTATGGACCAGGCGTCGTTCAAGGAAGTTTCGCCTTGCCGGGAAGCAAACAACAGAAAAGCTAAGTGCCAATATTTGAGAAATCAGATTTTTTAAATTTTTAAGTTATCTCCCTTGAACGACCATGCTTTGTATGGAAAACCTGTGCGCAGAGGAACCAGCTCGTAGCTAGTGGCGCCCTTACTTTGTTTCGAGTCCGCTCAACAACTTAAGTGAGCTGCGACTAGTTGTCGCGTCCTTACTTTGTTTCGAGTCCGCTCAACAACTTAAGTGAGCTGCGACTAGTTGCGGCAAGGTTTCTTGCCGGTAGCGGCACCGCCAGCAGGCTGCTGACGTCCCGCACTCAGCGCTCGCGGCTCGGGTGCCTGCGCCGGCAAGTTCCCTAAAAGCGTAGGGTAAAAACATACAAAGCAAGGAGTCAAGTAAAGGGAATAACATTGCAATGGCTACCCAAAATAGAGTTATATTACAAAATAGCTTGTCGCAGCTCTAACAGATCGTTTTCATAACTTGATCGACAGCGACAAGAAAAAGGAGGAAACGGGCGGCCTAGTCTGCGCGATCGCCCTCAATCCTCTTGATCCCGCTCACCTTGTCCACAATGGTTGCGACAAGGGCCTTGAGCTCCTCCAGATCGGCATCCGGCGGCAAGGTCCTGAGGACATTGGTGAGGCGGAGGCCCGGGTTGCGGAAGGCCACCTTCATCAACACCTTCTGAAGGGCTTCCGCGCAGATCTTGCGCGACTCGTCGGCCAGCTGCTTTGGGATCCTCTCCCGGAGTCGCTGGAGGGCCGTCGCCACGCCCTTGAAGAACAAGACGAGCTTGGCGCTGGGTTGGAGGTTCTCGTCGGAGGGATACCCGAGATCCTCCATCCCCAGCTGCGCCAGCTCCTTGTCGATGTCTGTGGCGGCATTCACAAGACTCTCCGTCCAGTGCTCCACAGTTTCCCTGAAGGCATTTTGGGTGGTGGCAACACTTTCTAGCAGCGCCTTGTCGGCCTTGATCTCCTCCCTCAGGGCCGCTTCCTGCTTCTTGGTGCCGTCCAGATTCTTAGTCAAAGGGGTCAGCTTCAACTCAAGATTCGCATTGGAGTCCTTGGCAGCGCTGAGCTCTTTGCCCTTCTTAGCGAGATCGGCCTCCAGCTGCGCCACCTTCGTCTCCAGCTCCTTCTTGGCGGCCTCGGCGGCGGCGGAAGCGTCCTCTGCTTGCCTGAGGGCTCCGCCAAGTCTTTCCTCACGCGCGGCAAGCTCCTCCTCGTGGGCGTCAAGATTGACCTTCCGCTGCGCCAGCTCGCCCTCCTCCGCGGATAGCTTCACAGCGGCAAGCCGCTGTTGCTCTTCGACTTCAGCTTTCTCGAGGAGGAAGGCCTTCTGCGCTTCGTCGAGTTGCTCCCGCTCCTCCGCCAGGGACCGGAGAGCTTCCCGGTGGAATCCCCCGAGCTCTTCCGCGCGCTTCTCAATATCTGCTCCCGCCTTCGCAACAAGCGCCTCGCGGGATTCCAGCTTGGCTTGCCGCGCGCGGTAGAGTGACAACAGCTTCCGCAGCAGCCGCTCCTCTTCAGGCTCGTTGCTGCTGCTGCTCGGCGCGTCGACCAGCGCCAGTCCCGCGGAGGCAAGCACTTACCCGTCGAAGATCTCTCCCTTGACCGGCGCCCTGGAGCTTGATGCCCAGGGGAGGTTGATGAAGACGTCGTCGCCGGCCTTCAAGTAGACGCCAGGCTGGGGCTCTTCAGAGCCGGGCGCTGCGGTAGCGGCGGACGGGTCGGCGGTCGGTGTAGCGCCTGGCGCTCCTGCGGCCTCAGGGCCGTCAGTGTGATCGCCAGACCCCTCGCCAGCTGCTGCGGCGGCAGCCTTGGCGGCCTCTGCGCCGGCGGGATCGCCAGCGCCGGCTGCTTCTTCGGCGGCAACCTCGGTCTCCATCGGCTCCGTAGCGGATGGATCTGACAGCCGGAAAGGGGAGAAGAGTCAAGCAAAAATCCAATAAAAAGAAGATCAAGAGAAGAAGAACCCAACGGAAGTTTTGAAGCAAGAGGAGTACCTGCACCAGGTTCTGCAGTCGTGGTCTCCGCCGTCGAGGGGCCGCTGGTGCTGTCCCTTGCCGGAGAACCCTCCCTTGCCGGAGACTTCTCCCTTACCGGGAAGCCCTCCCTTGCCGGAGAGTTCTCCCTTGTCGGGGGATCCTCCCTTGGCTCCTAGTGGGGCTGCTCTGCTCCTACACAAATCAGCAATCAAATATCAGCAAAGACAGAGTACCCATGCGCACCTCACAGCGGAAAGCAAACCATATACTTACGCTGGGGGCTGCTTTGGAGAAGGGTTGCCGGGTCCAGCAAGGTTGTCTCGGGCGCGCCCCCCGCCGTCGCGGTTGGTTCGTCCTCGATGACGATCACCGGGGCCTTGGCCCTCTTTGCTGCTCTCTGGGCCAGAGTCCTAAAGAGGAACAAGTTCAGAGAAAAGCAAGTGAGAAACAAGACAAACAGCAAGGATTGAAGAAACACAAGTACATCAAGAGAAGCTTACTCTTCTTCTTCTTCCTCGCCGGAGCTGAACGCAGAGAAGTCGAAGTCCGGCGCGCGCCCGGCTCGAGGAGGCGGAGGAGAAGCTTCCCTTGGCCGCTTGGCGGGAGCAGTGGCAGTGGTCTGTGACGACCCCGCTCCGGCTGCCGGCGTGGCGTGAGCAGCGGCAGGAACTGAAGCAGTGGTCCGGCTAGACTCCGCTCTAGTTGCCGTTGCAGCATGAGGCCCTCCCCCGGCAACGGTGTTTGCCGCGGTGGAGCGTGTCACGCGGCGTGGCGACTGTTGACCCGCTTGCCGCTCCGCCACATCACCGGCCTTGCGGAGACGCCTTCTTGGTGGGGATGGAGGCTCTGCTTGCGGCGAGCTGTCCGAAGACGAGGAGGAAGAAGAGTTGATGTCCAACGAGCCGCTCGTATCCCTGGCGGGCTCGCTCGGCTCGGCGTCACGCCCGGCAAGCTCCTTCTTGTCGGCGGGCTCCCCTCGCTCGGCACGGCTTGCCGCCTCTGCTGCATCTGCCTCCTCCACGGTGAATCCAAAGTCGCCCGCGGCTGCGGCTGCCGCCGCCTCTTCCAGCCTAGTGGCGATGAGTGCCATCTCCGCATCGGTGGTGTCGCGGGTGAGGCCATCCTTCTCGTCGGAGCGGATTGGCACTTCCACCAAGTCATCGAAGAACTGCTGCACGATGTCGTCTACGGGCTCCTGCCAAGTTGGCACAATTCCATGCGAGTCACACTCCGGCATCATTGCATGGATGCGGTCGAGCAAGGAATTGTTGCACAGCGGAACGACGCCCCCCGGCAACCTGAAAACCTCGGGATGTTGGGGGTCATACTTGAACAGCTCCTGCAGCATCGCGTTGAGCTCCAGGACAGTGAAGTTGTAGTTGAGGCCCGGCCACAGCCACATGATATCTGCCGCATTCTTGAACTCCCAAGTGGGCCTCCCCCGTTCCTGCAAGGGGGCGATGCGGCGGCGAAGAAAGTCTGCGCCAACAGCGCCTACAGTAAGCCCGGCAAGCCTGAGGCATAGGATCCGGGTGACAGCAATCTTCAGCCTGTCGTCTTCCGGGGCCACGTCACTCCAATCGCTGCCGCGTGCTACTGGGGTTTTGCGCCGGGTGGTGAATGGCTGCGGGTTCTCCTCGTCAATCCAGCACCAATCTGCCCTCCATTCCTCCCACTTGCCGCAGAATTCTCCCTCCAGATATGTTTCCTTCTTGCCGACCCTTGAGATCCAGGCGATTCCACCGGATAGAGGCTCTCCTCTCTCTACTCGGGGTATGAAGAAGTGGCGGAAGAGGGCTACGTTGGGATGGACTCCGACAAAGTTTTCGCAGAGATGTGCGAAAACTGCCATGGTCAGAATGACATTGGGGGTGAAGTCAAGGAGGTGGAATCCGTAGGTATTCATGATGTCGCAGAAGAATTCAGAGAAGGGCGGGCAGAGCCCACAGTAGAAGAACAATGCAAAGAAGGGGTGTCCGTTTGGGGCCTTCTTCCAAGCGGCGGCGGGGAGTACCTTCGTGCGCGGATGCGCGCGCGTCTCCGTCGACCAGAAGAGGTAGAATCTCTCCCTCAGCTCCTTCGTGGCAAGCTTGGGGGGGAAGACGGCCCGCTCCTTCCGCAGCGTCGCAAGCCGCTGCGCCTCGGTCGACTTCACGCCCTTCCCCTTGTCGGCATTTGGAGCCATGGCGGAAGTGGTGGAGGAGGTCAACGACGTTGGTGGTGCTGGTGGCGATGGGGGGCGAAGCGCTGCTCTCTCTTTCTCAGCTTTGGGAAGGCGAGGGAGCGGCGGAGATTTCTGAGATTGCAAGCAGCAACTGGCAAATGGGCGAGCTGCCCCTGTTTCCTCTGCTTATAAAGAGGAAGGGGCGGACGTTTCGCATTTCCGAATAAAGAAACCACCCACGATCTCTCCCACGACGCCGCATTCAACGCGTGCTGTTCGGGGAGGGCGCGGTGGATACGGAGAGAGATACGGCGTAACCTAGGCCGCGCGTGCCCGTGCCCTGTTTTGGGCCTGGCCCAACAGCGCTCGGCAACGTGTATGGCCCAGGCCCGGGGGCTCCTGTCAGTGTACTAGAGTAGGGGTACCCTAGTATCCCGAACTTGTGCACGGGCAGTCGCAGCGTCCCGCGGCAAGGCTTGCCGGGTGACCGCCAAGGTCCTCCGTGGTTCCTTTGGAGCCATTCAAGAACAAAGTATCCAAGTCAAGCAGACAAGACCCCGGCAAGAGGAGCTTGCCGGGAAGGGCAACAAAAGCATCTCAAGACCCCGGCAAGTGGAGCTTGCTGGGAAGGCCACCCAAGGCATCTCAAGGAACTTGCCGCGGCGCGCCACGTGCCCTGGCAAGGCCTGGTGAGCGACAAGCTCCCGGACGCGACACGACAACGACCGCGGCAAGGCGCTTGCCGTGACGAGCCACCACTCTGTGCCCGCGCTCCAGCACATCCACCAACGTGTCGCTCTGGGACCCTTCCAGGCATACGTGGCGGGAGGCTGTGCAGCCAGGGGTGCGCGGTGGCAAGCGGCGCTGACAAGATTGCCATCGTGGCAAGCGGTGGCGTCCCTGGCGGTCCCTTTTGCACTGTTTAGGTGACACAGACGGGCATTTAATGCCCTTGTCCCCTGCCGTCAGGGTTAGGTATGATACACTGTAGCAGGTAGTTGTACCTACCACAGCACCTTTCCATTTTTACCCTTGTCTACGTTGCCACCTGTCGGTGACCCCTTGAGCATATAAAAGGAGGCCCATGCGCAACGTAGAGGAGGGTTGGCGGGTTAACGGGCTAGCTAGTTAGCTAGTTCGGAGAACACTCCCGCTCGGTCTGGTTAGCTGCTGGTGTGTACTATAGCACTCCGCCCTCCCGAGCAAGAAATCAATACAAATCACAAAGCAGGAGTAGGGTTTTACGCATCCGTGCAGCCCAAACCTGGGTAAACTGCTCGCGTGCCTCGCCTCGATCCGCTCTTTGCACGGCCTCCGCCCTCACCGAATCGAAAGGGACTCGGCCCGCCGGTCCCATAGGTGTTCGTGGATCAGTCCCCCGACACCAAGGGTTTGATAATAAATAGGTAATAGGTACTACCTCAACTACTTCCCATCCCACAATTTAATTAGATCCTAATCATGCAATGTTTGAGGTTTGATCTAATGCAATAAAAACTGGGTATGAAAGAGGATATGATCAAAGTGTGAACTTGCCTGCAATGTTGATGAAGATGATTCGCACTCAAAAATCTTGGTAGCTCTACTCGTCACACTCCGGTCAATCTATCGTAAGCAAGCAATAGTAACCACACATAAGCAATCACTCAAAAGATCAGAAATATCGAAGAAAACAATTCGGAAAATATCAAAACCAAGCAAATAACTCTTGCAACATAAAATTTTTTCTAATAGTACCAAAATTATATGAATTTGATCTTATCAGAAAGTTTAGGTCAAGAGCTTCGATTTGCAAAAAGAATCAACTCAAACGGAGTTACGAAACTCAAGTTATGATCAAATGAAGTTTGAATTTAAATCAGTTCTAATTCAAATTTTAAAGTTTTCAAAAACCTGTTTGAGTTGAATTATTGGATAGAGGAGATCATAACGAAGACGTGGGCATTGGTTTCGTTGGATTTGGACTAACGAGTGAAAAGATGTGGTCGTTTGAAAATCAGGGACTAATATGTAAATAAAATCATCACAGATAGGACCCTGGCCGAAATTAAAAGGAAAAAGAAAAATTCGACCGAACGAACGTTCACTGCCGAACGCTAACTAACGAAAACCGTTTGCTCCAGAGCCTAAGCTAACGAACGCTCTCTAAATAGAATAAAACGCTTAAAAAACAAATGGATCTGGATCCTTAGATCTAGATCGGACGGACGAGGTGGGCTTTGGTTACCGCGGCGGTTGGAGTCGCCGGTGACGGAGAAGACGGCGGTGGCTATGAAGGGGGCGGCGGCTCCGGTGGCTCTCCGGCTTGGGCGAACCCATGGGGAGGCGCGGCGCGACGAGGGGACTCCGGTGGTGGTGGTGGGCGTTGGGCGTAGGCGGCAGTGGAGTGCGGGGCAAAGGTGGCAGATCTCGGTGGAGCTCGCGAACTCCGGCGAGTTTGCGTGGGCCGTGGAGAGGCGAGGGCGGCTGCGGTTCGAGGCAAAAACGGGGCCGGGGTCGAGGTTTATATAGGCGGGTCGCCTTGGGCGAGGGGCAAGGCGAGGGAGGTGTCCGGGTTGAGCACGGCGTCGGCTGGCGGAGCGTGCGCGTGCGGGACTCTGGTGAGAGGTCGGGGATGATCCCGACAGGTGGGTCCCACCTGTCGGTGGCTAAGCTCGCGGCGGTCGATCGCAGTCGCGAGCGGGCGAGCGGAGCGAAGTGGCTTTGGGCGCGGCTGGGCTCTGGGCCGTGGCCTGGCCTGGGAGCTGGGTCGGCCCAGTCGGTGAAGGGTTTTTTAATAAAGATTTTTTTCTAGACAAACAAAACAGAATAAAACAAATGGAAATAAAAATATTATATAGCCATATAATATACCAAAATTTTCAGAAAAAGATTTTCTATGACATGGACATTTTTCTAGCATTAAATAAAATACACACAAAATCAAATAATTCAAAGAGTGCTACTGGTCTAATAAAATCCAACAAAAAATATTTAAAAAAAAACAAAACGATTTCAAATTAATTTTTATCCAATTTTCTGTTGTAGGGAATCATGTTACCCTATTTTCCATGTATTTTATTTTTGGTGAAAAATAATTTGAATAAAACTCAAATAACTCCAAATTGAAAATAAATTCAAAAGAACTTTGAATTTAATTCTTTGAAACTCCCAACTTATATTTCATATAATTTGAAGAAGTCATTTTATCTTCTCTCGTGAAAATCATTGAGTTGCATAAAATTTTAGAATTGGAAATATTTTCCCAAATGAAATTCAAATATTTTCAAACACCCCATTTCATTTAAATAAATGGAAGAAGTCATGTCATCTTCTCTCCAGGGTTTTGTGATGAAAAGTATTTTGAATTCACGGAGATCAGAAAGCAAATATGAAAGTTTGGGAAAGTCCTTTTATTCCCTCTCATTTAACTTTCAAAAGTTTCGAATTCACTCACTTTCAGTCAATCAATCAAATAATCAATCAAATCTATCTATTTATTATAACATTCCAAAATTTAGAATTTTGGGATGTTACAAACCTACTACCCTTAAAATGAATCTCGTCCTCGAGATTCGGAGAGGCCAGAAAGAAAAGGTTAGGGTTTGGGGGTCTCCTCAAAATCCATCGATCATCACAGGGGTCTGGGGTGCTACCTCCCTTAAAAGCATGGTTACGGTTCCCTCAAAACTCATATACTTCATCCATATTGTTAACAGTGTCGGTCTTCTTAGATCTTCAGGATAATTCCTTATCCGGGCTCTTCCGGTAATAGCATAACCTTTTCCTCAATTATTTTGTCCTTTCATCTTGGTAAGGTTCTTCCGAGACTGGGTCTTCTTAGCTGACGGGTCTGGCGCCATTACTAAACAACTATCGATATCTCATGGTGGTCAACCATTTATGGTTTCTCCTGCAGGAAATGGGTCTGGGTTGATCCTCACCATATAACCTACGGTTGGCAAAAGCTGCCTTGTACAAGGGAAAAATTTCTTATACCATCCTAAGGTTTAAACAAGGTTTAATATCGTCGTCTCTCTGCTATAGGTAAGTCACTCAGATTTACCATCCCACATATCAAGGCGAATAATAAGAGTAAGTCGGTATGGTGATCAATCCATCCCGCACCCAAATCATTAATATGTATACGGTTTAACGAATCTCGCGTTCTAACACTCAGTCATCCTCAAAAGCATTGCAGAATTTCTCTTGTCCACGAACTGCGTTCGGAATAATCCATTGATTCTGCAAGCCAAACAAACATCTATCGTTCCTTCACAACTCTCAGGTTTTGCGTTACTCCTATAAAATTGTCTGTCGTTAAACGTCGTATCTTCCTCCGAGGTTTTTCCTTCAGCAAAATGTGCTAGCTTCTTGGCGGGTCCTGGGGCATGTGGGTTATGGCCCATCTCATCACTTGTAGTCCTTGAAATTATCATCAGGCAACTGATCATTATTCCAACTTCCAACTTCCTAGTATTCTTAAATCCATCCAATTATATTGTCTTCCTTCCTTCTATTGGCACCAAA
This sequence comes from Triticum aestivum, assembly GCF_018294505.1. Classification (NCBI taxonomy): domain Eukaryota; kingdom Viridiplantae; phylum Streptophyta; class Magnoliopsida; order Poales; family Poaceae; genus Triticum; species Triticum aestivum. The sequence goes on from NC_057797.1 coordinate 129,153,981, forward strand.
CTAGGACATGATTACTCAAACTCATCATGGAGTTTCCATTGATCCATATTTCCAACATCACACCTCCTTTATATCCAATAGTAATTCATCTCTTCATCCTCGTGGGGTATCCCTCATACCGAGATAAAAACTTATACTTATGAAGTCCATATTCCACTTCGTGGAACATCATTATCCTTTCTGGGGTCAAGCGTCCTTACAGGGAATATTAGCCATCTCTGCATGGCACTTCTTCGACTGGGAAACGTGAAACACATCTTGAACTCCTGACAGTCCTTCGGGTGACTCCAACTTGTTGGCCACTTCTCCCATATGCTCCAAAACTCGGTACGGTCCTACAAATCTCGGGGCTAACTTTTCCTTAACTCCAAATCGTTTAACTCCCCGCAGAGGGAACACACGAAGACATGCTCTGTCTCCAATTTCATAGACTACCTCCTTGAGTTTTTGAGTCTACATAAATCTTCTGCCTGGACTGAGCTACCTTCAGTCTATCTCGAATAAACTTAACATTCTCTTCTGACTCCTTGATCACATTTGGTCCAAACAACTAACGGTCTCCAACTTCATCCCACACACTCTTGGGGTATCACACATATCGAGACAAAACTCGTATTCATTTTGTCCGAAATCCACTCAGTGGAGTATCCTTATCTTTTCCAGGGGTCAACGGTTCTTACAGGGTACTACCACCCTTAAATGCACAATCTTCCATAGACCATATTTCTCATATCCTCAGAATGGCCAAAATTCTTCTTCATAGAGTAACAACTCATAAAACCCATATCAGCACCAACGATGCTAACTTTATTCATTCTCAAGTGATTACAATCTCTCACTTTTCCATTACATGTCTCAATTCAACACCTCAATATAAAAGGAAATGTTCTCACTTCTACTACTCCATTTCTTTTGTTGCAAACTCAACTATCTAGCACAAGTTTCCTTCTCCTTAGGGCATTCTCTGGCAAAGTGCCCTGCTCCATTACAACTAAAACATATTACTTCTGACAAGTATTGAGGTTTCCTTTTTGGGCAACTGTTTAGGTAGTGCCCTGACTCCTTGCACCTATAACAGGTGATATGACTCAGGTCCTTCCTGGTATCCAATCTACTTCTCTTCATGGACTTTTCCGTTCCAATCATGGATTCTATTTCTCGTAGGTCATACTCTACTTCCTCCGTCGGGAATTTTACTAGATCTCCATTCAAACAATTTTGGGAGATGTGTCCTTCTTCTCCACATGAATAGCATAACTTGGTGCAGGGTTTAATTGGTTCTTCTTTGGGTGTGTCCTCCATCTCTTCCTTCATCATAGTTTCTTCTAAAATTCCCTTAAGGGCTCTTTTCTTTACTTCTTTCTTCTGCTAGAGGGTTCGTTGTACCATGGGGTAAATGTGACACTAAGTAGGATAGTGGGTAGTCCCTTCACACAAGAAACAAGTAATCTGCCTAGTTGGGCATTCTTCAACTGGGTGACTTCCTTCACAATTAGGGCATTCATCCTTGTGTTCTTTATGGGGGTGTCCTATTTCTCCACAAATCTTGCATGCACAATGCTTCCTCATATCCTTTCCATAAGGCTTCAACTTCTGGGACACAAGCTGAGACTTTGGCAGAGTCAACTTAAATTCTTTCCAAGTGGTTACTCCTTGCCATCCATTGATGGTTTGGTACATCCTCCACCAAGTAGCAGCACCTATTTCAAAGCACTGAAGAGCATGCTGGGTCATATCATGTCCAACTATAGGGTTATTCTCCATGTGATCCTCCATGTTCTGAATCCATTGGTCCGTCTCCAATTGACTCATCGGTCCAGAAAATATAAGCTCATCTTCATTCATCCTCTATTGGGTCCATGTGGGTTTGGGGTAAGATAAGAAAGAGGGAGAGGGATGCACACAATACAAACAAAAGTTTTGAAAAGACAGATTTTATTTGTGGCCATCGGGAAAAACATCAGACAAATGACAACTCACAAACGTCACATCTAACGTAGGTATATAACAGGGGTTTGGTCTTCTAAAGGTCAATAAATCTTCAACTCTCCAAACTCTTCAAGCCTTGTTCATGCCTCCAAGGGCTTCTTCCGATCATGCTTGTCTTTCTCAAATCCTTTTGCCAGATCATTTCTATTGTCGCAAAGTCTATCATGACGTCCTTTAATATTTCTGGAGTTGCATTCCAAACTTCTGGGTTTCAACATCCTTGGCGTGAACCATGGTCCTACTGTCCTTCAGTTCCTGACGAATCTTTGGTATCTCGAGGTTTTGCTCCTATAGCTTGGCTACTTTCAACTTTTGGGTCCTGAGTTCTTCACGAAATGCTTCCTTTCAAATACAGCTTCTTGTGGCTCCATCTTAACTTCTTGATGTAAACTCCAGATCCTGGTGATACACCGGCTAAGGTTAAAACTTCATCTTACTAATAGGTGCTCCATCAGCCTTCTACCATCCAATCCTTCCATGCATATACATGCTTAACTCAGCATGGTGACAATAGCATCAGCGGGCGATGATATCACGGATAATCGTGTTTCTGCTCTTGTCATTCCCATGAGCTATCATTCCATAGTTGATATCTCCTGCCTTAGGGTTTTCTTTGACAAAACTTTGAGTTCTAATGCTCCATGTTCCAGTATTTCTCCGATACTCCTTGATAACGGGTATTGACAACTTCCATAGTCTGCCAAGTTCCATAAGGGTAGCCTTCCTAGGTCATACAAATCTGGGAATTCTTCAGAGCCTTCAAATTCTACTTGTCTTCGGTCTTCAACCATTGTAGTTCCCATTATTCAGATGCACGGAAAATACTCTTCATTCCGAAGTGGTCGTAGTTGTCCGATATCTTGTACTTCTTGGAGTGGTCTCGTCAGTCGAATCTTCGTGTGGTCAAAAGGGGAAAGGGGTATGGTCTCACTAAAGGGAATTTTTGAATAAGCTCAGAAGAGAAGAGAGGTAAAAGATCTTTTTGAAAGGGAAAGTTGTAGAGAAAAATCTTTGCTATGGGCTTGCCAGTTTCTAGGGTCACGTCCTATAGTCAACATGTGCTCTGATACCATCTTGTAGCGACCCGACCCGAATGGATCAAGTCTCTGTGCTTAAGTGTCATCCCTGGATCGGTATGCTGACACACACAGTACTCGAGGATTTATAACAGAGGTAAATCACATGTAAAAAGTAACGTAAATACTATTACCTCAATCCAAAATAGCGGAAGTAACAAGGTTGTGGATTCCCATCAACACCAACGACAAAGTTGAGTGTAGAAATCGTAACCCTAACGTATCACTTACTCGTCGTAAGATAATCCTGCAACATGAGACATTGCAGCCACAAAGGGTCAGTACATTGAATGTACTGGCAAATTCACACCATAGAGAATGATGAATAAAGGCTATCACTACATGCATATTTGGCTGGTGGAAAAGCTCTATGGTTATAGTTTTGCGTAAAGCCAATTTTTTCTTACTTCAAAGGAATAAAAATTATTTATCTATCATGGTAGTTGTTAAACATTGAGAATGGTTGATAGCATTCTCAATCCCAATTAAGCATCATCATTAAACAAAACCCAACAACATTAATTTAGGGTAACATGTTGAGATTCACATGAAAATCCAGGTACTAGATAGTCAAGATGTCCATAACCAGGGACACAGCTAATCATGATTAGTTTATACACTCTGCAAAGGTTTGCGCACTTTTCCCCACAAGACTCGTTCGCCTCCGTTTGGTTTCTCGCACTACAAGGTGTTTGAGAAGACGGATGACCGAGACATAGTCTTTCAGAAGCGCTAGCACCTTACGATCGGGTAGACCGTACCACCTACATCCCCTACATCTGCTAGTCTACCACTGTAAGAGTTCGTACGACTTAATCAACTATGCTAGATCCCATAATAGCTTGTGGCTACACACGGAAGTTTCTAGCATGAATAATCTCATGATCTCTTTGAGCCTGGGTGGCGGTCCATAAAAAACAGGCAACCCTGGTCTACCCAGGTGCCTTGACAGGCAATCCTGGAATACCCAGGTGCCTCAATCCACCTAGATGTGTGTTTAAGTTGCCACCTTAAGTAAACCATTAATTAACAATCTCACATCTGTCATGAATACTCTCAAAACCCAATCCACGTCTATGAGCATAGCATGGCAATCTAAGCATAACGTAATAGTAACTCCCAAGGGTTTGATAATAAACAGGTAATAGGTACTACCTCAACTACTTCCCATCCCACAGTTTAATTAGATCCTAATCATGCAATGTTTGAGGTTTGATCTAATGCAATAAAAACTGGGTATGAAAGAGGATATGATCAAAGTGTGAACTTGCCTGCAATGTTGATGAAGATGATTCGCACTCAAAAATCTTGATAGCTCTACTCGTCACACTCCGGTCAATCTATCGTAAGCAAGCAATAGTAACCACACATAAGCAATCACTCAAAAGATCAGAAAGATCGAAGAAAACAATTTGGAAAACATCAAAACCAAGCAAATAACTCTTGCAACATAAAACAATTTCTAACAGTACCAAAATTATATGAATTTTACCTTATCAGAAAGTTTAGGTCAAGAGCTTCGATTTGCAAAAAGAATCAACTCAAACGGAGTTACGAAACTCAAGTTGTGATCAAATGAAGTTTGAATTTAAATCTGTTCTAATTCAAATTTTAAAGTTTTCAAAAACCTGTTTGAGTTGAATTACTGGATAGAGGAGATCATAATGAAGACGTGGGCGTTGGTTTCGTTGGATTTGGACTAACGAGTGAAAAGATGTGGTCGTTTGAAAATCAGGGACTAATCTATAAATAAAATCATCACAGATAGGTCCCTGGCCGAAATTAAAAGGAAAAAGAAAAATTCAACCGAACGAACGTTCACCGCCGAACGCTAACTAACGAAAACCGTTTGCTCCAGAGCCTATGCTAACGAACGCTCTCTAAATAGAAAAAATGCTTAAAAAACAAATGGATCTGGATCGTTAGATCCAGATCGGACGGACGAGGAGGGCTGTGGTTACCCGGCGGTTGGAGTCGGCGGCGACGGAGAAGACGGCGGCGGCTACAAAGGGGGCGGCGGCTCCGGTGGCTCTCCGGCTCGGGCGAACCCATGGGGAGGCGCGGCCCGACGAGGGGACTCTGCTGGTGGTGGCGGCGTTGGGTGTAGGCGGCGGTGGAGTGCGGGGCAAAGGTGGCAGATCTCGGCGGAGCTCGCGAACTCCAACGAGTTTGCGTGGGGCATGGGGAGGCGAGGGCGGCTGCGGTTCGTGGCGAAAATGGGGACGGGGTCGAGGTTTATATAGGCGGGTCGCCTTGGGCGAGGGGCAAGGCGAGGGAGGCGTCCGGGTTGAGCACGGCGTCGGCTGGCGGAGCGTGCGCGTGCGGGACTCCGGTGAGAGGTCGGGGACGATCCCGACAGGTGGGTCCCCCTATCGGTGGCTGAGCGAGGCGGCGGCCGATCGCAGGCGTGAGCGGGCGAGCGGAGCGGAGCGGCTTCGGGCGCGGCTGGGCTCTGGGCCGTGGCCTCGCCTGGGAGCTAGGCCGGCCCAGTCGGTGAAGGGTTTTTTTTAATTAAGATTTTTTTCCACACAAACAAAACAGAATAAAACAAATGGAAATAAAAATATTATATAGGCATATAATATACCAAAAATTTCAGAAAAAGATTTTCTACGACATGGACATTTTTCTAGCATTAAATAAAATACACACAAAATCAGATAATTAAATTAGTGCTACTGGTCTAATAAAATCCAACAAAAATTATTTTAAAAAAACCAAAATGATTTCAAATTAATTTTTCTCCAATTTTCTGTTGTAGGGAATCATGTTACCCTATTTTCCATGTATTTTATTTTCGGAGAAAAATAATTTGAATAAAACTCAAATAACTCCAAATTGAAAATAAATTCAAAAGAACTTTGAATTTAATTCTTTGAAACTCCCAACTCATATTTCATATAATTTGAAGAAGTCATTTTATCTTCTCTCGTGAAAATCATTGAGTTGCATAAAATTTCAGAATTGGAAATATTTTCCCAAATGAAATTCAAATATTTTCAAACACCCCATTTCATTTAAATAAATGGAAGAAGTCATGTCATCTTCTCTCCAGGGTTTTGTGATGAAAAGTATTTTGAATTCATGGAGATCAGAAAGCAAATATGAAAGTTTGGGAAAGTCCTTTTATTCCCTCTCATTTAACTTTCAAAAGTTTCGAATTCACTCACTTTTAGTCAATCAATCAAACAATCAATCAAATCTATCTATTTATTATAACATTCCAAAATTTAGAATTTTGGGATGTTACATCCCCTCTGCGCGGGAAACAAAAACAACTGCCGAGTCTTCCCTGCCTCCGTGTCATTCCCTTCCAATTCCTTGCCGTCGTCCACCGCTCTGGTGCTCTCGGCGTGGCGTGGTCAACGTGGTCAATGACCGACATGCATTTGAAGTGGACTGTACGTGGAGAGGCTGACAGCTGGGTCCACGGCCGCACGCAAGGAAATGCCTCCTTATTACGCGCAAAATAATGATTCCTCCACTTGAAATCTGGGACCCACCGAAAGGGCCTCTGTATTTCGCAAAAAAAACGTTACCGCCGCTGACAGCTCGGACCGACTAGCTATATCTTCGCACGCAAGGAAGTGCCTCCTTATTACGCACAAAAAAATGAATACTCCCCCTGCTAGCTGGGACCCAGTATAGTGGGCCTACTAAGTTGACAGGGACGAAGGGCTTTGTCAACTTAGTCAATATGCACGATTCTAGCTCGACTGACCGTACGATTTCCATCCAACGGCCATAGTGCTTCTTCAACCTCTGGTCTTCTTGCTCCAGCCGCCCAAAGCAGCGCCAGTCATGCCGCCTGCTCCTGCCTCCTGTGGCCGGCTGTGCTACCGCGGAGGCCTCACTGCCCCCATACTACTCCCATCGCTGGCCAGGCCATCCCTCCACTCCACTCACCCACACCCCCTGTTATTCTGCGGCGACGGCAGCGCAGCCGAACCAGTGAACCCTCGTACTCCTCTTCACGTGGGCATCCACTGCCGCGTCTTCCCCGGCTCCGCGTCATCCCCTTCCTAGGCCTCGCCGTCGTCCACCACCGTGGTGCTCTCGGCGCGGCGTGGTCAATGTGGTCAACGACCGAATTCCATTGGAAGAATACTATACGTGGAGAGGCTGACAGCTGGGTCCCTGGCAGCCGCAAGGAAGTGCCTCCTTATTACGTGGAAAATAATTATTCCTCCACCTGACAGCAGGGACCCACCGAACGCCCACCAGTATTTCGCGAAAAAACGTTTGCCCCTGACTGCTGGGACCCACCCGAGGGCCACCGTATTTCGTGAAAAAAAATGTTCCCCCTGCTGTCAGCTCGGACCCACCGGAAGTGCCTCCTTATTACGCACAAAAAAATCAATACCCCCTACTAGCTGGGACCCACCTTGGTGGGAGGCTGACTTGTGGGCCTACTAAGTTGATGGGGATGGAGGGCTTTGTCAACTTAGTCAATATAAACGATTCTAGCTCCAATGACCATACGATGTCCATCCAACGGCCGTAGTGCTTCTTCAACCTCTGGTCTTCTTGCTCCAGCCGCCCAAAGCAGCGCCGGTCGTGTCGCATGCTCCTGCCTCCCATGGCCGGCTGTGCTGCCGCGGAGGCCTCACCGCCCCCTACTATTCCCACCGCTGGCCAGGCCCTACGGCGACGGCAGCCTCACACCACATCCGAACCAGTGAACCCTCATACTCCTCTCCGCGCGGGCTTCCACTACCGCGTCTACCCCGGCTCCATGTCGTCCCCTTCCTAGGCCTCACCATCGTCCACCGCCCTGGTGCTCTCGCCGCAGCGTGGTCAACGTGGTCAAGGAACGACTTCCATCGGACGTGGACTGTACGTGGAGAGGCTGACAGCTGGGTCCACGGCCGCAGCAAGGAAGTGCCTCCTTATTACGCGGAAAATAATGATTCCTCCACCTGACTGCTGGGACCCACCAGCTACATCTTCGCACACAAGGAAGTGTGTCCAAGCAAAAACAAAAATGATTCGCCCCCCTGACTGCTGGGACCCACCAGCTACATCTTTGCAGGCAAGGAAGTGCCTGACAGTCGGGACCCACCTGGTCGAAGCGTACGTAGCATTGTCATTCTGGTCGCAAACGTGTACGTACATATATACTGGTGGATGTAGAGGCGCGCACGTGTCGTAGTAGAGGCGCGTACGTGTCACAGTAGAGGAGTGCATGTAGCATGTACACGTACGTACAACGCCAGGGTGCAAGAAAGAAAATACGGCCACGTATGTGTACATACGGGTGGGGTCTCGAACGCCTACTCGCGCATACGTACGGCCAGGGCTTGTGTACATGGCTGGGTCGGAACGGAGAAACAACATTGTCGTCATGTTCATGGGGAGGCAACGTCGTCGTCGTGTTCATGGGGAGGCAACGGAATGCGTCATGTTCATGGGGAGGCAACAGAACGCGTGGGAGCCAACCGGTTGGGTCGGAACGGAATGCGTGGCCGTGTTCATCGGGAGGGCTTGGACGGAACGGGTGATGGAAACGAGGCCTGGCGTACCGCACAATGGAGGAAACGGCCTTGTGTTCGACCATCCACGTTCGAAATGGGATCCTATTGATCAGGAGGGGTCTGGCATACCGCAAAACAGAGGAAACGTACCTCCTACGGTCGAAACGGGGGTCTTGTTGATCGGGAGGGGTGTGGCGTACCGCAAAATGGACGAAATGGACTTGTGTTGGAGCGCTACGGTCGAAACGGGGGTCCTGTTCATTGGGAGGGGTGTGGCGTACCGCAAAACGGGACTCCACGAGATACTGTTCATCTCCACCGTCGACCTCCTCCAGCCTCCACGGGCTACTGCCGACCTCCTCCAGCCTCCACGGGCTCCTGTTCATCCAACCTCCACCGTGCGCTACTCCATCGGCTACTGTTCAACCACCCCTCCACGGGCACCCCTCCACCGTCTACTGTTCATCCAGCCCTCCACACCACGGGGTCAGGTTCAACCACCCCTCCACGGGCACCCCTCCACCGTCTACTGTTCATCTAGCCCTCCACCACACCACGGGGTCCTGTTCATCCAGAGGCAACGCCACCGCTCACTATTCATCCAAACTCCCCCGCAACGCTCACTGTTCATCCCAGAGGCAGCATCGATCGGCTTCAGTTAGCAACAGTAGCGAAGGAATCGCTCGATCGGGTTCAGTTAACATCCATCGATCGATTGTTCGGGTTCAGTAACGCGTAGCCTGTAGTGCAATCGCTCGGGTTCAGTTAGAGCCCAACGCCTCGCTCGGGTTCAGTTAGAGCCAACGCCTCACACACACGCGTGTACGTGTATGAGAGAAACGTGCATCGCTCGGCCCCCGACCTCCCACCGTAACTGGGAACTCCCCGAAATTTTCCTCCCCCTCGCTTCTACCACGATTTTTCCGTCATGGACGGCCCAAAGAATGTCATGCAGCTGCGTCTCCGGCCCGCCCAGGACGAAAAGCCCATTTTTGTCATGATTTTTTGTCATAGAAGTAGGAGCCCACCACATCTATGATGATACCGGGTTTTGTCACAATTATCGTCATAGAAGTGTCATATGTATGACAGAAAAAAAAATTGTTTGGCCCAAAATGTCACGGATGTGTCTTTTTTTTGTAGTGCTTCGTGCCGACATGAGGGAGGGGTGGCTGGTAGCTACTTCACACTTTGCTAGGGTGAACCTCGGTTGGGGGGAGGGCATGAATTCATAGCTTAGCTAGGATTCCCTTCATGCCGACACAAGGGAGGGGGGCTGCTAGCTACTTCGCACTTTGCTAGGTGAACCTCGGTTGGGGGTGGGGGCATGCATTCATAGCTTAGGAATCCCTTCGTGTTGACATGAGGGAGGGAGGGCTGCTAGATCTACTTCACACTTTGCTAAGTGAACCTCGGTTGGGGGGCATGCATTCATAGCTTAGGATTCCCTTCGTGTCGACACGAGTGAGGGGCTGCTAGCTACTTCGCACTTTGCTACGGTGAACCTCGGTTGGGGGGGCATGCATTCATAGCTTAGGATTCCCTTCGTGCCGACACGAGGGAGGAGGGGGGATGCTAGCTACTTCGCACTTTGATAGGTGAACCTCGGTTGAGGGGAGGGGGCATGCATTCATAGCTTAGGATTCCCTTCGTGCCGACACGAGGGGGGGGGGCAAGCAATAGTGTGCACTTTGCGAGAGAGGTGCCACATCGAAGTTGCATTTGGTATTTGAAAATCAAACCACCCTTTTGATACATAAATTTGGTCCACATGCAAGTGTGTTCGTGTTCTGACCCTCTCCCATGTCATTTTTCGCCAAATTTATGAACATTAGACAAGTCGGATGACGCAACAGACACGGTTCACTCAAACTAACCGTGTGCCACGCCGGTGCACCTGTCACACAAACATCTGCATAGTACATTGGGCTCCACGAGGCTCCCCCTCCCAAAAATATCTGCCCGCCTCGAGGGTTTTCTGTTTCATAACACACGGTTGTTATCTCCGGACCGTGTGTGATGTTTCTTGTTCCCAATCCCGCCTGCATCCCTAGAAAACATCTACCCGCCTCGAGGGTTTTTCTGTTTCACAACACATGGTTGTTATCTCCGGACCGTGTGCGATGCACTATCATCAAAAAATTTAATAGCTCGGCATTTCACTCCCGCCTTTGACTCCCGTGTAGTAAAATTTTCAGTACCCGCGTCATTTCCTCAAACACCCCGCGCCCCCTCCACACACACACACACCAAAACCTCCTCGGGCATGCGCGCAGACACACACCCCTCCCTCGCTCAAAACCGTAGCAAAGTCCTCGCTGCCGCCGCCGCAAGGCCTCCATTGGCAACATCTACCGGTTTGCCCGTGCAGCTTACCCACCGATCTCCATACCCAGGCCGCCCTGAGTTTCTTAGATGACACCTGCCAAACGCCCCCTTTCCCACAGATCCCCATCCCCATGCCTAATACGTCTTCAACGTATCTATAATTTATGAAGTATTCATGCTATTATATTATCAACCTTGGATGTTTTATATGCATTTATATGCTATTTTATATGGTTTTTGGACTAACCTATTAACCTATAGCCCAGTGCCAGTTTCTGTTTTTCCCTTGTTTTAGAGTATTGCAGAAAAGGAAAACCAAACGGAGTCCAATTGACCTGAAACTTGACGGAGCTTATTTTTGGACCAGAAGAAGGCCATGGAGTAAAATAGTTGGGCCAGAAGAGTCCCGGGCTGCCCACAAGGGTGGGAGGCGCACCCACACCCTGGGCGCGCCCCCTACCTCGTGGACAGCCTGGAGACCCCCTAACTTGTTCTCGACGCCACAACCTCTTATATATACAGAAACCTCTAGAAATTAACCTAGATCGGAAATTCTGACGCCGCAAGCCTCTGTAGCCACGAGAAATCAATCTAGGCCCTCTCTGGCACCCCACCGGAGGGGGCCATCATCACCGGAGGGCACGGAGGAGGATCCCGGAGGGGCCATCATCATCATGATGGCCAAGGACCAGAGGGAGAACCTCTCCCCATCCAAGGGGAGGCCATGGAGGAGGAAGCACAAGGGGGAGAACCTCTCCTCCTCTCTCAGTGGCACCGGAGTGCCATCGGGAGGGGAATCATCGCCGCGGTGATCGTCTTCATCAACATCACCATCATCAGCACCATCCTCATCTCTTTTACGCGGTCCACTCTCCCGCACCCCGCAGTAATCCCTACTTGAACATGGTGCTTTATGCCACATATTATGATCCAATGAAGTGTTGCCATCCTATGATGTTTTGAGTAGATTTCCTTTGTCTATGGGTTGATTGATGATCTAGATTGGTACAAGTTGTATGTTTTATTTTGGTGCTGTCTGATGTCTACTACACAACCTTCTTCTTGTAGACGTTGTTGGGCCTCCAAGTGCAGAGGTTTGTAGGACAGTAGCAAATTTCCCTCAAGTGGATGACCTAAGGTTTATCAATCCGTGGGAGACGTAGGATGAAGATGGTCTCTCTCAATCAACCCTGCAACCAAATAACAAAGACTCTCTTGTGTCCCAACACATCCAATACAATGGTAAATTGTATAGGTGCACTAGTTTGGCAAAGAGATGGTGATACAAGTGCAATATGGATAGTAGATAATGGTTTTTGTAAAATGAAAATATAAAAACAGCAAGGTAACTAAAGATAAAAGTGAGCACAAACGGTATTGCAATGCTAGGAAACAAGGCCTAGGGTTCATACTTTCACTAGTGCAAGTCCTCTCAACAATAATAACATAATTGGATCATATAACTATCCCTCAACATGCAACAAAGAGTCACTCCAAAGTCACTGATAGCGGAGAACAAACGAAGAGATTATGGTAGGGTACGAAACCACCTCAAAGTTATTCTTTCTGATCAATCTATTATAGAGTTCATACTAGAATAACACCTTAAGACACAAATCAACCAAAACCCTAATGTCACCTAGATACTCCAATGTCACCTCAAGTATCCGTGGGTATGATTATACAATATGCATCACACAATCTCAGATTCATCTATTCAACCAACACAAAGAACTTCAAAGAGTGCCCCAAAGTTTCTACCGGAGAGTCAAGATGAAAACGTGTGCCAACCCCTATGCATAAGTTCACGAGGTCACGGAACTCGCAAGTTGATCACCAAAACATACATCAAGTGGATCACATGATATCCCATTGTCACCACAGATAAGCACGTGCAAGGCATACATCAAGTGTTCTCAAATCCTTAAAGACTCAATCTGATAAGATAACTTCAAAGGGAAAACTCAATCCATTACAAGAGAGTAGAGGGGGAGAAACATCATAAGATCCAACTATAATAGCAAAGCTCGCGATACATCAAGATCGTACCACCTCAAGAACACGAGAGAGAGATTAAACACATAGCTACTGGTACATACCCTTAGCCCCGAGGGTGGACTACTCCCTCCTCGTCATGGAGAGAGCCAGGATGATCAAGATGGCCACCGGAGAGGGATTCCCCCCTCCGGCAGGGTGCCGGAACGGGTCTAGATTGGTTTTTGGTGGCTACAGAGGCTTCTGGCGGCAGAACTCCCGATCTACTATGCTCGTCGATGTTTTTAGGGTATATGGAGATATGTAGGCGAAAGAAGTCGGTCAGGGGAGCCACGAGGGGCGCACGAGGGTGGGGGCACGCCTAGGGGGCAGGCGCGCCTCCCTACCTCGTGGCCACCTTGACGCTTCCTTGACGTCTACTCCAAGTCTCCTAGATTGCTTCCGTTCCAAAAAGAACTCTCCTGAAGGTTTCATTCCGTTTGGACTTCGTTTGATATTCCTTTTCTTCGAAACACTGAAATAGGCAAGAAAACAGCAATTTGGGCTGGGCCGCCGGTTAATAGGTTAGTCCCAAAAATAACATGAAAGTGTATAATAAAGCCCATAAACATCCAAAACAGATAATATAATAGCATGAAACAATCAAAAATTATAGATACGTTGGAGACGTATCAAGCATCCCCAAGCTTAATTCCTGCTCGTCCTCGAGTAGGTAAATGATAAAAATAGAATTTTTGATGTGGAATGCTACCTAACATATTTATCCATGTAATTCTCTTTATTGTGGCATGAATGTTCAGATCCGCAAGATTCAAGACAAATGTTTAATATTGACATAAAAATAATAATACTTCAAGCATACTAACCAAGCAATTATGTCTTCTCAAAATAGCATGGCCAAAGAAAGCTATCCCTACAAAATCATATAGTCTGGCTATGCTCTATCTTCATCACACAAAATATTTAAATCATGCACAACCCCGATGACAAGCCAAGCAATTGTTTCATACTTTTTATGTTCTCAAACTTTTTCAATCTTCACACAATACATGAGCGTGAGCCATGGACATAGCACTATAGGTGGAATAGAATGGTGGTTGTGGAGAACACAAAAAGGAGAAGATAGTCTCACATCAACTAGGCGTATCAACGGGCTATGGAGATGACCATCAATAGATATCAATGTGAGTGAGTAGGGATTGCCATGCAACGGATGCACTAGAGCTATAAGTGTATGCAAGCTCAACAAAAGAACTAAGTGGGTGTGCATCCAACTTGCTTGCTCATGAAGACCTAGGGAAATTTTGAGGAAGCCCATCATTGGAATATACAAGCCAAGTCCTATAATGTAAAATTCTCACTAGTATATAAAAGTGATAACATAGGAGACTCTCTATCATGAAGATCATGGTGCTACTTTGAAGCACAAGCGTGGAAAAAGGATAGTAACATTGTCCCTTCTCTCTTTTTCTCTCATTATTTTTTTATTTGGGCCTTCTTTCCTTTTTTTTGGCCCCTTTTCCTTTTTTTTATTTTTCGTCCGAAGTCTCATCCCGACTTGTGGGGGAATCATAGTATCCATCATCCTTTCCTCACTAGGACAATGCTCTAATAATGATGATCATCACACTTTAATTTACTTACAACTCAAGAATTACAACTCAATACTTAGAACAAAATATGACTCTATGTGAATGCCTCCGGTGGTGTACGGGCATGTGCAATGATGCATGAGTGACATGTATGAAGAATTATGATCGGTGGCTTTGCCACAAATACGATGTCAACTACATGATCGTGCAAGCAATATGACAATGATGAAGCGTGCCATAATAACGGAATGGTGGAAAGTTGCATGGCAATATATCTCGGAATGGCTATGGAAATGCCATAATAGGTAGGTATGGTGGCTATTTTTAGTAAGGTATATGGTGGGTTTATGGTACCAGCGAAAGTTGTGCGATACTAGAGAGGCTAGCAATGGTGGAAGGGTGAGAGTGTGTATAATCCATGGACTCAACATTAGTCATAAAGAACTCACATACTTATTGCAAAAATCTATTAGTTATCAAAACAAAGTATTACGTGCATGCTCCTAGGGGGATAGATTGGTAGGAAAAGACCATCGCTCGTCCCCGACTGCCACTCATAAGGAAGACAATCAAAAAATAAATCATGCTCCGACTTCATCACATAACGGTTCACCATACGTGCATGCTACAGGAATCACAAACTTTAACACAAGTATCTCTCAAATTCACAACTACTCAACTAGCATTACTCTAATATCACCATCTTCATATCTCAAAACAATCATCATGCATGAAACTTCTCATAGTATTCAATGCACTCTATATGAAAGTTTTTATTATACCCCTCTTGGATGCCCATCATATTAGGACTAGTTTCATAACCAAAGCAAATTGCCATGCTGTTCTAAAGACTCTCAAAATAATATAAGTGAATCACGAGAGTTCGTCTATTTCCTCAAAATAAAACCACCGTCGTGCTCTAAAAAGATATAAGTGAAGCACTAGAGCAAACAACAAACTACTCCAAAAGATATAAGTGAAGACCAATGAGTAGTTGAATAATTATGTAACTATGTGAAGACTCTCTAACATTTAAGAATTTCAGATCTTGGTATTTTATTCAAACATCAAGCAAAACAAAATAAAATAAAATGACGCTCCAAGCAAAACACATATCATGTGGTGAATAAAAATATAGCTCCAAGTAAAGTTACCGATGAACGAAGACGAAAGAGGGGATGCCATCCGGGTCATCCCCAAGCTTAGGATCTTGGTTGTCCTTGAATATTACCTTGGGGTGCCTTGGGCATCCCCAAGCTTAGGCTCTTCCCACTCCTTATTCCATAGTACATCGAATCTTTACCCAAAACTTGAAAACTTCACAATACAAAACTTAACGGAAAATCTCGTGAGCTCCGTTAGCGAAAGAAAAGAAAACACCACTTCAAGGTACTGTAATTAACTCATTATTTGTTTATATTGGTGTTAAACCTACTGTATTCCAACTCATCTATGGTTCATACCCTCCGATACTACTCATAGATTCATCAAAATAAGCAAACAACACATAGAAAACAGAATCTGTCAAAAACAGAACAGTCTGTAGTAATCTGTATCAAACGTATACTTCTGTAACTCATAAAATTCTCAAATAAATTGTTGGACCTGAGGAATTTGTATATTAATCCCCTGCAAAAATAATCAACTTAATATCACTTTGCAGTAAAAAATGGCAGCTAATATCGTGAGCGCTAAAGTTTCTGTTTTTTACAGCAAGATCACAAAGACTTCACCCAAGTCTTCCCAAAGGTTCTACTTGGCACAAACACTAATTAAAAGCATAAAACCACATATAACAGAGGATAGATAAACTATTTATTACTAAACAGGATCAAAAATCAAGGAACAAAAATAAAGTTGGGTTGCCTCCCAACAAGCGCTATCGTTTAACGCCCCTAGTTAGGCATGATGATTTCAATGATGCTCACATAAAAGATAAGAATTGTAACATAAAGAGAGCATCATGAAGAATATGACTAGCACATTTAAGTCTAACCCTCTTCCTATGCATAGGGATTTTGTGAGCAAACAACTTGTGGGAACCATAATCAACTAGCATAGGAAGGCAAAACCAGCATAGCTTCAAGATTTTCAACATGTAGAGAGGAAACTTGATATTATTGCAATTCCTACAAGCATAAATTCCTCCCTCATAATAATTTTCAGTAGCATCATGAATTAATTCAACAATATAACTATCACATAAAGCATTCTTTTCATGATCTACAAGCATAGAAATTTTATTACTCTCCACAAAAGCAAAATTCTTCTCGTTCGGAATAGTGGGAGTATCATAAGAAACTCGAATACTACAAATTGTTTCCACATTAAAGGAGTAATGTTCAGAAAAAGGGTAATCATAATCATGACAAGTTTTATAAATATAATCATCTCTACTTTTTATAGCATAAGTATCATCACAATAATCATCATAAGTAGCAACTTTGTTCTCATCATAATCAATTGAAACCTCTTCCAAGATAGTGGAATCATTACTAAATAATGTCATGACCTCTCCAAATGCACTTTCATAATTGTCACAATAAGATTCAACACCCTCCAAAATAGTGGGATCATTACTTCCTAAAGTTGACACTCTTCCAAACCCACTTTCATCAATATAATCATCATAAGTAGGAGGCATGCTATCATCATAATAAATTTGCATATCAAAACTTGGGAGACTACAAATATCATCTTCATTAAACATAGCATCCCCAAGCCTGGGACAAACATTAATTGCAGCAAATATGTTCTCAAACATGTCATTCTCATAAAACATAACATCCCCAAGCTTGGGCCTTTTCATATCATAAGCATAATCACTTTCATCATTAATAGTATGGATAGCACCAATAGTATAGCAATTATCACCATCACAATGAGTAATAGGAGCAACATCATTTGGGAGGGATACCTTTTTACCTTTGCTTCTACGTCTCTTAGTTTTCTTCTTCACATCATGTGTGGGTTTAATCCTCTTTTCGGAGCTCCTTATTGATGAGATTGGTTGAATAGAAGGCTCCTCCTCGTTACCTGATTCATCATAAGAAATAATAGGAGGATATTGGGAAGCCTCTTCCCTTTCATTAGTATTCTATTCATCCTCTATTTGTTTTCTTTTATTTATGTAATTGGCAATATAATGGTTTTCAATGCAATTCACCGCACAATAGATAAAAATTTCTTCTAGATCAATATCGAGGAATTTCTCAAGGTTATATTCTGGAATATGCTTGGTTATACATTTCATTTCTTCGTAACCCAAAAGCAAACTAAGTTCATTATGATGTGCAAGGGAAATCAAATCATCACAATTTTTGGACAT
This sequence comes from Triticum aestivum, assembly GCF_018294505.1. Classification (NCBI taxonomy): domain Eukaryota; kingdom Viridiplantae; phylum Streptophyta; class Magnoliopsida; order Poales; family Poaceae; genus Triticum; species Triticum aestivum. The sequence continues at coordinate 129,171,763 of NC_057797.1, forward strand.
GATACGATCATGAAACAATTTGCATTTGAGATTTAAATGACCATGTTCATTGCAAAGTTCACAAGTATGGTGAAGAAATTTTAAATTTTCAGCACAAACATCTAGCCTTTCTTGCAACCACTTAGTTTCCAAATACTTATGCCTTTTGCAAAATCTATCTTCCCTATTTGGTGTGTACTTGCAAACTCTATGCACTCCACAAAAATTTACATGCTTATAAGAGACATTTTCATTATGACTAGTGCAATCATCATTAGTACTATGGATATTCAAGGAGTCCATACTAACAACATTGCAATCATGCTCATCATTCAAAGATTTTGTGCCAAATATTTTATAGACTTCTTCTTCTAGCATTTGAGAACAATTTTCCTTTCCAACAATCTCACGAAAGATATTAAAAATATGAAGCGTATGAGGCAAACTCAATTCCATTTTTTTGTAGTTTTCTTTTATAAACTAAACTAGTGCTAGAACAAGAAACAAAAAGATTCGATTGCAAGATCTAAAGATATATCTTCAAGTACTAACCTCCCCGGCAATGGCGCCAGAAAAGATCTTAATGTCTACTACACAACCTTCTTCTTGTAGACATTGTTGGGACTCCAAATGTAGAGGTTTGTAGGACAGTAGCAAATTTCCCTCAAGTGGATGACCTAAGGTTTATCAATCCGTGGGAGGCGTAGGATGAAGATGGTCTCTCTCAAGCAACCTTGCAACCAAATAACAAAGAGCCTCTTGTGTCCCCAACACACCCAATACAATGGTAAATTGTATAGGTGCACTAGTTCGGTGAAGAGATGGTGATACAAGTGCAATATGGATAGTAGATAATGGTTTTTATAATCTGAAAATATAAAAACAGCAAGGTAACTAATGATAAAAATGAGCACAAACGGTATTGCAATGCTAGGAAACAAGGCCTGTGTTCATACTTTCACTAGTGCAAGTCCTCTCAACAATAATAACATAATTGGATCATATAACTATCCCTCAACATGCAACAAAGAGTCACTCCAAAGTCACTAATAGCGGAGAACAAACAAAGAGATTATTGTAGGGTACGAAACCACCTCAAAGTTATTATTTCTGATCAATCTATTATAGAGTTCATAATAGAATAACACCGTAAGACACAAATCAACCAAAACCCTAATGTCACCTAGATACTCCAATGTCACCTCAAGTATCTGTGGGTATGATTATACGATATGCATCACACAATCTCAGATTCATCTATTCAACCAACACAAAGAACTTCAAAGAGTGCCCCAAAGTTTCTACCGGAGAGTCAAGACAAAAACGTGTGCTAACCCCTATTCATAGGTTCACGAGGTCACGGAACTCGCAAGTTGATCACCTAAACATAAATCAAGTGGATCACATGATATCCCATTGTCACCACAGATAAGCACGTGCAAGACATACATCAAGTGTTCTCAAATCCTTAAAGACTCAATCCGATAAGATAACTTCAAAGGGAAAACTCAATCCATTACAAAAGAGTAGAGGGGGAGAAACATCATAAGATCCAACTATAATATCAAAGCTCGCAATACATCAAGATCGTACCACCTCAAGAACACGGGAGAGAGAGATCAAACACATAGCTATTGGTACATACCCTCAGCCCTGAGGGTGGACTACTCCCTCCTCGTCATGGAGAGCGCTGGGATGATGAAGATGGCCACCGGAGAGGGATTCCCCCCTCTGGCAGGGTGCCGGAACGGGTCTAGATTGGTTTTTGGTGGCTACGGAGGCTTCTGGTGGCGGAACTCCTGATCTATTCTGCTCCTTGATGTTTTTAGGGTATATGGACATATATAGGCGAAAGAAACCGGTCAGGGGAGCACGAGGGGCCCACGAGGGTGGGGGCGCACCCTGGGGGCTGGCGCGCCTCCCTGCCTCGTGGCCACCTCGACGCTTCCCTGACGTCTACTCCAAGTCTCTTGGATTGCTTCCGTTCCAAAAATAACTCTCCTGAAGGTTTCATTCCGTTTGGACTCCGTTTGATATTCCTTTTCTTCGAAACACTGAAATAGGCAAGAAAACAGCAATTTGGGCTGGGCCTCCGGTTAATAGGTTAGTCCCAAAAATAATATAAAAGTGTATAATAAAGCTCATAAATATCCAAAACAGATAATATAATAGCATGGAACAATCAAAAATTATAGATACGTTGGAGACGTATTACTGTCCTATTGTGCCCTCCGTGTCGCGCAAGTGTGAGGGATTCTCGTTGTACAGTGTTGCAATACGTTCATTATTTGCTTATAGTGGGTTGCTTGAGTGACAGAAGCATAAACCCGAGTAAGGGGGTTGTTGCGTATGGGATAAAGGGGACTTGATTCTTTAATGCTATGGTTGGGTTTTACCTTAATGATCTTTAGTAGTTGCGGATGCTTGCTAGAGTTCCAATCATAAGTGCATATGATCCAAGAAGAGAAAGTATGTTAGCTTATGCCTCTCCCTCATATGAAATTGCAATGACGACTATCGGTGTTGTTAACAATTGCGTAAGACAATTACGCACACCGATCCATCATTATTCCACACTCGCTATTTATAATATTTAGTAATATATTCTAACTTTATGATAACAGCCCCTACTTTTATATTTTATCTCTCCGATATCATGCAAAGTTATCCTCTTCATACCCACAACGTAGTTTTATTTCTTGTTTCTAGTTGGAAGCAAACGTTCGGTGTATGTAGAGTCATATCAGTGGCAGATAGGACTTGAGAGAATATTGATATTACCTTTAGCTCCTTGTGGGTTCGACACTCCATACTTATCACTTCCACCATTGGGAATTGATGTGACGCTCGGGTACTTAAGCTACAGTGAACCTCTACTAACGATGCCACGTCACCTCGATTACAGTGGCTAATCTCGCGTCAGATCGAAATCCAGTTCAAATTTCAAATTTAGAATAAAGGCAATTTTCAAATATTAAAACAAAAATGTTCAGGGTGAGCCAAATAATGCATAAGTAAATATGGCGGAGGAACTACACTTTTATAAAATGTTAAAATGAACTAAACTAATTAAAACAGTAGCTAAAACCATTAATTAAATGCCTTTCGTATTTTGTAGAATATTAAACTATATTATTTTGGGATGAAACATTTTTGTGGTTGTGCCATAATTTGTAACAACAATTTAGGTGCCACTTTGGTATTTTATTGAAACTAAAATAAATTGGAAGTTAAAAGAAAAGAAAATAAATAAAAGAAAGGAAAAAAAAAACCCGAAAACTAACAAAAAGGAAACGGAGCCCCCCCCCCCACTGGGCCGTGGCCCAAACGGCCTTGGCCCACCAGGCCACCACCTAGGCCGGCCCACCCCACTCCCCATATCCTCCCCGTCGGCCGAAACCCTAGGGCAACCACTCCCACTCCCCCCCACGACGCCACTCCCTCTCCCCTCCCGATCCAATCGGGATCGAGGCAAAAACTCCCCCACCTCGATCCAATCTGGATCGGGACGAGACCCCCGCTCCCCTCGCTCCTTCCCCTCCTCTGCCCGATTGGATTGGGGCACGGCGCCCCGTCCCCATCTCCCTGTCGCGTCGACCACGCCCCACGGCGCCCCAACGCCGGTGCCACCGCAACGGCGCCGCCCGGTCATCGACGCCCGGAACGCCCCGCAGCCTCGACGCCGCGCCCCTGCCTCGGGTCGTCATCCACCCGTCGCCTCGCCGGCGCCGCCCGTCATCACCGCCACCTCGTCGCGCGTCCCCATCCTCCTCCTCGCCGGACCACCTCACCGGAGCACGCGCCGCCTCGCCGGACTCCCCCACCGGTCTGCTCCCACGCCGACGACGTCCCCGTCCTCCCCCACGAGTCCCGCTGCCCCGTCCCTACTCCTCGATGTGAGCACGCGCCCCACTCCTCTCTCTCCCTCGCCCGCGACCGCGCGAGCCCCGCCGTGGCCGCCCCTTGGCCGTCCCCTGCCGTTGCTCTCCCTTCGCCCCTGACCTCTCCTCTCACACCCGCGCGCACCCCGCAGCCCACCTCACGCGGCGGCCTGTGCGCCCCCGCCCGCGCCAAGCGCCGCTGCCGGCCGCGCCGTTCGCACCCAGCCGCGCCGACCCACATCTGCCCCGCGGCCACCCTGCCGGCCACCACGCCACCGCCCTGGCCGGCGCCCCACCGCAGCCCCGGTGGCCTCGCCCCACTGCAATCCCTGCGGGCGAGCACTCGCCCAGTCGGGCGCCAACGCCCGCACCCAGCGCCCAACGCCTGCCCGATAGCGCCCAAACCCGCTAGGCCTTTGGCCCACTGACAAAGGGGCCCCAGCCCCAGAAACGTTTTAAAAAAAAGGGAGTTTAAATAAATAAATAATAATAATAATAAAAATAATAATAATAATTAATTAATAATAATTAAATTAATTAATTAAGGAATTAATTAAGTTAATTAATCTTGATTAGATTAACCTAATTACTAGTTAACTTAATTAACCTTGATTAGGCTAACAGTCAATGACATGCGGGACCCACACGTCAGTTGACCCAGTCAACGCCCTGTTGACTGCTGACGTCATGCTGACGTCATCATGACGTCAGCATGCACTATTCTGGATAATGTTGAATTAAATAAATTAAATAAATTCTAAAAATGATTTAAAACTTTAGAAAATCATATCTTTTAATCCGTAACTCAGATTAAAATAGTTTCAACATGAAAGTTGCTCAGAACGACGAGACGATTCCGGTTTCGCAGCCCGTTCATCCACCACACACCCCTAACCTATCGAACTCGCAACTTTCCCCCTCCGGCTCCTCTGCCCGAAAACGCGAAACACCGGGAATACTTTCCCGGATGTTTCCCCCCTTAACCGGTACCACCTCATACCACGTTAGGGCACACCTAGCACCGCTCATTGTCACGTCACGCATCGTCGTGTTTTTGTTTGCATTGTAGTCATTGTTTCTTCCCCCTCTTATCTCCGGTAGACTACGAGACCGACGCTGATGCCACCGAGTATGACTACGTCACCGACGACCCCTCCTTGTCTGAGCAACCAGGCAAGCCCCCCCCCCTTGATCACCAGATATCGCCTATTCTACTCTATACTGCTTGCATTAGAGTAGTGTAGCATGTTACTGCTTTCGTTAATCCTATTCTGATGCATAGCCTGACATTGTCGCTACATCTGTTGATACCTTACCTGCAATCCTAAATGCTTAGTATAGGATGCTAGTTTATCATCATTGGCCCTACATTCTTGTCAGTCTGCCTTGCTATACTATCGGGTCGTGATCACTTGGGAGGTGATCACGGGTATATACTATACATACATACATACTATACAGATGGTGACTAAAGTCGGGTCAGCTCATTGAGTACCCGCAAGTGATTCTGACGAGGGGGCTGAAAGGACAGGTGGCTCCATCCCGGTAGAGGTGGGCCTGGGTTCCCGACGGCCCTCGACTGTTACTTTGTGGCGGAGCGACAGGGCAGGTTGAGACCACCTAGGAGACAGGTGGGCCTGGCCCTGTTCGGCGTTCGCGGATACTTAACACGCTTAACGAGATCTTGGTATTTGATCTGAGTCGGCTACGAGCCTATACGCACTAACCATCTACGTGGGAGTAGTTATGGGTATCCCGACGTCGTGGTATCAGCCGAAGCACTTCAGACGTCAGCGACGGAGCGGCGCGCGCCGAATTGGACTGGAACGCCACTAGGCTAGGTCTGCTTTCGGCCGCCCACGCAACGTGCAGGTGTGCTCAGGGCGATGGGCCCAGACCCCTGTGCGCTTAGGTTTAGACCGGCGTGCTGGCCTCTCTGTTGTGCCTAGGTGGGGCTGCGACGTGTTGATCTTCCGAGGCCGGGCATGACCCAGGAAAGTGTGTCCGGCCAAATGGGATCAAGCGTGTTGGGTTATGTGGTGCACCCCTGCAGGGAAGTTAATCTATTCGAATAGCCGTGATCTTCGGTAACAGGACGACTTGGAGTTGTACCTTGACCTTATGACAACTAGAACCGGATACTTAATAAAACACACCCTTCCAAGTGCCAGATACAACCGGTGGTCGCTCTCCCTCAGGGATACGAGGAGGGGATCGCCGGGTAGGATTATGCTATGCGATGCTACTTGGAGATGCTACTTGGAGATGCTACTTGGAGGATTCAATCTACTCTCTTCTACATGCTGCAAGACGGAGGCTGCCAGAAGCGTAGTCTTCGATAGGATTAGCTATCCCCCTCTTATTCTGGCATTCTGCAGTTCAGTCCACTGATATGGCCTCCTTACACATATACCCATGCATATGTAGTGTAGTTCCTTGCTTGCGAGTACTTTGGATGAGTACTCACGGTTGCTTTCTCCCCCCTTTTTCCCCTTTCCTTTCTTTCTGGTTGTCGCAACCAGATGCTGGAGTCCAGGAGCCAGACGCCACCGTCGACGACGACCCCTACTACACCGGAGGTGCCTACTACTACGTGCAGCCGCTGACGACGTCCAGGAGTAGTTTAGGAGGATCCCAGGCAGGAGGCCTGCGCCTCTTTCGATCTGTATCCCAGTTTGTGCTAGCCTTCTTAAGGTAAACTTGTTTAACTTATGTCTGTACTCAGATATTGTTGCTTCCGCTGACTCGTCTATGATCGAGCACTTGTATTCGAGCCCTCGAGGCCCCTGGCTTGTATTATGATGCTTGTATGACTTATTTTATTTGTAGAGTTGTGTTGTGATATCTTCCCGTGAGTCCCTGATCTTGATCGTACACATTTGCGTGCATGATTAGTGTACGATTGAATCGGGGGCGTCACAAGTTGGTATCAGAGCCGACTGCCTGTAGGAATCCCCCTTTCCAACTCCTTGGCCGAAGTCGAGTCTAGACTTTACAAAACTTTTACTAACATGGCTGTGCGGCCCATGGGCCCACGTCGCCATTGGGTGGTATTAGGATCTTTTACTCCTCGACCTTTACTCTGGGATTCTGAACTCTCTTCTATTCGGGTTAAACGATTTTGCTAAAAACAAAACTAACTTTAGGTTCTCGCAAGTACTTTCTCCCGGAGAGCCACTTGTTACCGATAACCGCCTGCTGCACCAGAAGATTTCGAGATACTCTACGATGTGCTCTGGAGACTATGTGCCATCGCTTTTGCAATTCACTTCCATCGGTAAATCCCTCTGGATAACTACTTACACCTATCGTTCATATTGTCATCCCCAGTTGCTCTTGTTATTACAAGATGTCCTGAAATACTCTTCGATATTCCGAGAATTCTTACGCTTACTGCCCTGCAGTTCCTTCCTGCATGAATACCCCTACGGATAATTACTCGTGCTTGCCGAGTATCCGCTCATCCCCAGTTGTTCTTGTGTTTCACAAAAGTCTTCAAAATAATATTCGATCTTCCGAAAATCCTCTGGAGCCTTTGGCTCTTGAAATTCTTGCTTGCTTGCATTATGGTTAATCCCATAAGTCTCGTAGTCTTAATGACATTCCTTGTCATTATCATTTTGAGTCTGTTGACTCAATATGTTTACGAATACACGCAATCATCATTGATCCTTATAAATTACTTTTCCGGCTGAGCTTCCATTCTTTTAACTGGAATTGGTTCTCGACCAATCCAATTGTCGTTGATTATACCCTAAGGCTATTCAACTTATCCATCCCTAATCAGAGCATTGCTTCTGATCCCTTGATTTGGAAATCATAATTCCTTTGCATTTGACAATTGAGTTAGTCAGTTGTTTCTATAATCTGATCTCCTTGCATTCTTCTCCCTCTAGTTGAGTACCGATACTCGTATCAGATCCTTTGTGGACCATCAAGTCCTTTGTTGGATTGTTATCCGACAGTGTCCTTCACATTTGATCACTTTATGAGTTCTTCCCCTGTTACATAATGCCTTTGTTAAGTTGTATCCTTTGCTTGGCCAACCATGCTCTGCTTTTGGGCTTGTGTTATTTACTCTTGAAACTTGTGGTATATGTTTCTAAGAAGCCCCTATGGGTTGAACATATGCCTTCTCTAAACCGTGTGAACCCGAAAGTTTTCACGAGTCATACTCTTCTGGTGCTTCACCAGATAAAATTTCAACACTGCAACTTCATCGAACGTGAGAAGTGAATGAAAGGTTATGCATTGGAGAAGTGGGAGTCGACCTTGAACCTTGTGTTCATGCCCATGGGACACGATGTAATCTTATCATTAAAGCTTCTCTTAAAATGAATTATTCCTTTGGTATAAGTTCATCTTATATCTAGGATCTGGCCTTTTGCAATCGTGGTTCCGACCATCATTGTTCTTCTTTGATCTCATTTCTCGGACAAGTTAAAACAATTGTCTTCTATGGATCAATACACCAGACCAACCTTTACTTTGATCTTGTGTTGAGTATTACCCCCTGGTATCTCAAGATTATCATGGAACTGCATAACTTTTTATGAGTTCTTCATCAAGTGCTACCTTCCCACTGATTCCAATTTCTCGCGGGCTCTGAGTTATTGAACACTCAAAGACACCGATAACTGAACCGAGTCCGCTCTACGGTTCAACAACTCTTCAGTAAGCTTCTATAAGTACGAGTTTGTACCCCGATCACGCCATTCCTAGCCTGTTTGGCTATATCATTGTCGTGACGATTCTAACGGTGCTACCTGGTCCTTAATCTCGGAGCACCAATTTTCGACAATGAACTAACCTTACGTCGATTTTTCCTCGTCATATCATTTCGCCTTGAACAACAAACTTGGTTTCGAGTTTGTGTCGTACCCATGGTTCCAATAACCTTTCACTTCATCATTACTTTGACTTGATGTCGTCGCCGATCGATTACATCTTCATGAACTCTCGCGACAAAGGTGTCGTGATCATCAACCTTCTGAGCTCATCCAGGATATCAATTGAATTCATGATGAGAAATACCATCCTTGCCCTCGATGAATTGTATTATCATCGACCACTTTATTGCATTCCCACCAACACAAGCTTGTTCATGTTTGGTGTTATACCTTGAGTTCCTTGCTATCCAGCAATTGTTCTTCTTTACCTTGGAGCATTACCATCCTTTATGTCAAGAATGTTCTAAGATTTGTTCCACCTCTTGAGAATTCTTGACATAGAAATACTTCTCACCATCACCATTCTTTCTTGGTCCCCGTGTTAATTCCAACAAGTGAACGGTGTTGTTTGGATTCTGCCCTTCTAGCAACCCTATTGCTTTGAAGTTAATGGTCGGCCGTTCATTCTTACACTATTGATTATTGAATCATCATTCCGACGTTGGTCATGCTACCCGACCCATATTTCGGGTGCACCTCTCATCCAATGTTTAACTGTGTATGTTCTCCTCGAGCATACACCATTTTATCATTTGATCCGACAAATGTTGTCTCCTTGTTCACATAACTGTGGAAATCCATCTTTTGGGAATCTCGGTGAATTGCCGTTGAGTTCACCAGACACCTCCTTGTCCTCTCCTTGGTTTAATGATGAACTATTGTTTCAGGAACCCGCTCCCATAGTTCATTCCCCGAGAATCTTACAATGTCATTTCGTCGATATGTGCCGCAGCTTTTCTTCTCGGACATCCTGAGTCTGGGGTATCCTGACACCAATCGGATCAGAATCTCGGTCAGATATGATGGTTGGGACATTTTCCAAGAGTTATGATGTTGATCCTTTGATGACCCGGTAACATGATGTCATGCCTAACACCCCCCCCCTCGGCTGGAGGACCTATCACTATAGATTCCTTTTCAGCAAGGTTATCCGTTCATCCATGGGAAAATTGTAAGACTTATTCTACAAGTTATTCCTGATGGATCCTTCGTGTTTCCAAAGTTTGATCTTCACCTGAAGACCATGTCAATTCTATCTCGAAGCATGTCTATGGTACTCCGATGTTTCAACAAGAACATTTGAAGCCCAATGCTAAACGTTTCTTGCTCAATTATCCAAACACCGCTGTATGGATAATGTCATGAAAATTTCTCTCCCCTCACCTAGAGGCTTTTCTACTTAATATCATGTCATGGTTATCATGTTCTGCTTGTCCTTGGGAAGGATATACCCCTGAAATATGTGTATAAACACATTTCCCATTCCATTGTTCTATTTGACCTGATGATCACCTTTTCCTTTCCATTGTTTTGTTTAACCTTTCTTGTGATCTATATGATCTAAGCAGTAATGTTCTCCTGCTTATGTAAACACCTCGGTGTACAACTCTGTCAGCAAGACCCTGTTACTATTGTTGAAAACATTCCGGTAACCACCGATGGACGAGAACTTTTCCTATTGGTCCGCCTCGTTCAACGAGCAGGAAATGGTTCTCTTCGTCCCTCGCCCTTGGTATCGATGTTGTTGCCGACATATCTGACAGGCTACCCTTTGACACACCTTGCTTACATGATCGTGCAAGACGTCACCCCTCTTCCTACTTTTAACCCACATGGTGGGCCCATAACCCACAGTTCCACAGGATCGAAACCTGACTCACCTGTAAAATCCTGTTTCTAATGGTTATTCCCATGCTTGGCTTTGTATTTAACTCATGGGCCACCTTCCTAGTGCTCTATTCTGGTATCAGACGCTATACTTACTCTCGCTGCTCTGAACCCCTTTCTCACTCTGGTTCAAACTTCGAGCAACTATCTATCTGCTTGGAACCTCTTATTGTACCTTCGAACCTCACTCTCGATGTGTTTTATTTATTCAACTCGCGAGGTACTCATATACTCATTCATGGATTAATCCCAGCTTATTACCCTTATAGCATTCTGTCATTGTCGATCTGCCCCGTTACCTATTCGTAAGTACGATGAAGATCCCGAAGAAAGGATGTCGACTTCATCATGATGACCGGCAGCAAAGTAATGAAGACATCAATGTAATGGATCGACCCCTACGAGAAGAGCAACTATGACCGAGAAGAATCGTTAGAATTTCATAACCAGAACTCTCCCCCTTACTCCCGGTCCTAAATCTCGGGACGAGATTTCTTGTAGTGGAAGAGAATTGTGACGCCCGGGTACTTAAGCTACAGTGAACCTCTACTAACGATGCCACGTCACCTCGATTACAGTGGCTAATCTCGCGTCAGATCGAAATCCAGTTCAAATTTCAAATTTAGAATAAAGGCAATTTTCAAATATTAAAACAAAACTGTTCAGGGTGAGCCAAATAATGCATAAGTAAATATGGCGGAGGAACTACACTTTTATAAAATGTTAAAATGAACTAAACTAATTAAAACAGTAGCTAAAACCATTAATTAAATGCCTTTCGTATTTTGTAGAATATTAAACTATATTATTTTGGGATGAAACATTTTTGTGGTTGTGCCATAATTGTAACAACAATTTAGGTGCCACTTTGGTATTTTATTGAAACTAAAATAAATTGGAAGTTAAAAGAAAAGAAAATAAATAAAAGAAAGGAAAACAAAAAAACCGAAAACTAACAAAAAGGAAACGGAGCCCCCCCCCCACTGGGCCGTGGCCCAAACGGCCTTGGCCCACCAGGCCACCACCTAGGCCGGCCCACCCCACTCCCCATATCCTCCCCGTCGGCCGAAACCCTAGGGCAACCACTCCCACTCCCCCCCACGACGCCACTCCCTCTCCCCTCCCGATCCAATCGGGATCGAGGCAAAAACTCCCCCACCTCGATCCAATCTGGATCGGGACGAGACCCCCGCTCCCCTCGCTCCTTCCCCTCCTCTGCCCGATTGGATTGGGGCACGGCGCCCCGTCCCCATCTCCCTGTCGCGTCGACCACGCCCCACGGCGCCCCAACGCCGGTGCCACCGCAACGGCGCCGCCCGGTCATCGACGCCCGGAACGCCCCGCAGCCTCGATGTCGCGCCCCTGCCTCGGGTCGTCATCAACCCGTCGCCTCGCCGGCGCCGCCCGTCATCACCGCCACCTCGTCGCGCGTCCCCATCCTCCTCCTCGCCGGACCACCTCACCGGAGCACGCGCCGCCTCGCCGGACTCCCCCACCGGTCTGCTCCCACGCCGACGACGTCCCCGTCCTCCCCCACGAGTCCCGCTGCCCCGTCCCTACTCCTCGATGTGAGCACGCGCCCCACTCCTCTCTCTCCCTCGCCCGCGACCGCGCGAGCCCCGCCGTGGCCGCCCCTTGGCCGTCCCCTGCCGTTGCTCTCCCTTCGCCCCTGACCTCTCCTCTCACACCCGCGCGCACCCTGCAGCCCACCTCACGCGGCGGCCTGTGCGCCCCCGCCCGCGCCAAGCGCCGCTGCCGGCCGCGCCGTTCGCACCCAGCCGCGCCGACCCACATCTGCCCCGCGGCCACCCTGCCGGCCACCACGCCACCGCCCTGGCCGGCGCCCCACCGCAGCCCCGGTGGCCTCGCCCCACTGCAATCCCTGCGGGCGAGCACTCGCCCAGTCGGGCGCCAACGCCCGCACCCAGCGCCCAACGCCTGCCCGATAGCGCCCAAACCCGCTAGGCCTTTGGCCCACTGACAAAGGGGCCCCAGCCCCAGAAATGTTTAAAAAAAAGGGAGTTTAAATAAATAAATAAATAATAATAATAATAATAATAATAATAATTAATTAATAATAATTAAATTAATTAATTAAGGAATTAATTAAGTTAATTAATCTTGATTAGATTAACCTAATTACTAGTTAACTTAATTAACCTTGATTAGGCTAACAGTCAATGACATGCGGGACCCACACGTCAGTTGACCCAGTCAACGCCCTGTTGACTGCTGACGTCATCATGACGTCATCATGACGTCAGCATGCACTATTCTGGATAATGTTGAATTAAATAAATTAAATAAATTCTAAAAATGATTTAAAACTTTAGAAAATCATATCTTTTAATCCGTAACTCAGATTAAAATAGTTTCAACATGAAAGTTGCTCACAACGACGAGACGATTCCGGTTTCGCAGCCCGTTCATCCACCACACACCCCTAACCTATCGAACTCGCAACTTTCCCCCTCCGGCTCCTCTGCCCGAAAACGCGAAACACCGGGAATACTTTCCCGGATGTTTCCCCCCTTAACCGGTACCACCTCATACCACGTTAGGGCACACCTAGCACCGCTCATTGTCACGTCACGCATCGTCGTGTTTTTGTTTGCATTGTAGTCATTGTTTCTTCCCCCTCTTATCTCCGGTAGACTACGAGACCGACGCTGATGCCACCGAGTACGACTACGTCACCGACGACCCCTCCTTGTCTGAGCAACCAGGCAAGCCCCCCCCTTGATCACCAGATATCGCCTATTCTACTCTATACTGCTTGCATTAGAGTAGTGTAGCATGTTACTGCTTTCGTTAATCCTATTCTGATGCATAGCCTGACATTGTCGCTACATCTGTTGATACCTTACCTGCAATCCTAAATGCTTAGTATAGGATGCTAGTTTATCATCATTGGCCCTACATTCTTGTCAGTCTGCCTTGCTATACTATCGGGCCGTGATCACTTGGGAGGTGATCACGGGTATATACTATACATACATACATACTATACAGATGGTGACTAAAGTCGGGTCAGCTCATTGAGTACCCGCAAGTGATTCTGACGAGGGGGCTGAAAGGACAGGTGGCTCCATCCCGGTAGAGGTGGGCCTGGGTTCCCGACGGCCCTCGACTGTTACTTTGTGGCGGAGCGACAGGGCAGGTTGAGACCACCTAGGAGAGAGGTGGGCCTGGCCCTGTTCGGCGTTCGCGGATACTTAACACGCTTAACGAGATCTTGGTATTTGATCTGAGTCGGCTACGAGCCTATACGCACTAACCATCTACGTGGGAGTAGTTATGGGTATCCCGACGTCGTGGTATCAGCCGAAGCACTTCAGACGTCAGCGACGGAGCGGCGCGCGCCGGATTGGACTGGAAGCCTGCTCTTATTAAGGGGCTAGTTCTGCTTTCGGCCGCCCACGCAACGTGCAGGTGTGCTCAGGGCGATGGGCCCAGACCCCTGTGCGCTTAGGTTTAGACCGGCGTGCTGGCCTCTCTGTTTGCCTAGGTGGGGCTGCGACGTGTTGATCTTCCGCGGCCGGGCATGACCCAGGAAAGTGTGTCCGGCCAAATGGGATCAAGCGTGTTGGGTTATGTGGTGCACCCCTGCAGGGAAGTTAATCTATTCGAATAGCCGTGATCTTCGGTAACAGGACGACTTGGAGTTGTACCTTGACCTTATGACAACTAGAACCGGATACTTAATAAAACACACCCTTCCAAGTGCCAGATACAACCGGTGGTCGCTCTCCCTCAGGGATACGAGGAGGGGATCGCCGGGTAGGATTATGCTATGCGATGCTACTTGGAGATGCTACTTGGAGATGCTATTTGGAGGAATTCAGTCTACTCTCTTCTACATGCTGCAAGACGGAGGCTGCCAGAAGCGTAGTCTTCGATAGGACTAGCTATCCCCCTCTTATTCTGGCATTCTGCAGTTCAGTCCACTGATATGGCCTCCTTACACATATACCCATGCATATGTAGTTTAGTTCCTTGATTGCGAGTACTTTGGATGAGTACTCACGGTTGCTTTCTCCCCCCTTTTTCCCCCTTTCCTTTCTTTCTGGTTGTCGCAACCAGATGCTGGAGTTCAGGAGCCAGACGCCACCGTCGACGACGACCCCTACTACACCGGAGGTGCCTCTACTACGTGCAGCCGCTGACGACGTCCAGGAGTAGTTTAGGAGGATCCCAGGCAGGAGGCCTGCGCCTCTTTCGATCTGTATCCCAGTTTGTGCTAGCCTTCTTAAGGTAAACTTGTTTAACTTATGTCCGTACTCATATATTGTTGCTTCCGCTGACTCATCTATGATCGAGCACTTGTATTCGAGCCCTCGAGGCCCCTGGCTTGTATTATGATGCTTGTATGACTTATTTTTATTTGTAGAGTTGTGTTGTGATATCTTCCCGTGAGTCCCTGATCTTGATCGTACACATTTGCGTGCATGATTAGTGTACGATTGAATCGGGGGCGTCACAATTGATATGATGATTCCCTGCACTTGGGGATTATCAAGCTCTTTTCTGGCACCGTTGTCGGGGAGCAATAGCGTGGGGTTGATATTCTCGTGTGTTCTTGTTTGCTTTCTTCACTAAGTAGATTTTGTTTTTCCTTTTTTGTTTCTGTTTAGTTGTGGGTGAAACATGAAAAAATTAAAGAATGAAAATACAAAAATAATTTACTTGCCTCTCATGCCTAAAAAGTTTTTCAAAAAGAGAAGTGATTGGAAAGTTATGCATTGAAGAAGTGAGGGTCGACCTTGAGCACTTGTGTTCATGCTCACGGAAACAATGTAGAATTTTTCATGGAAGTTTCTCTGTAAATAATTATACCCTTATATATATATATATATCCTTTGTATTATAAAAATAATGTGCCAAGCTTTGGTTGTAGGATGATTAGATTGCTTGCTTACTATGTGCAGAACAAACACAGAAACTTTGGCTGTAGCGCGTGATTTTACATTTTCTACTAGAAAGTCAAATTGGTCTGAAACTTTCTGCACATTACTTCTGTAGAAAAATTTAAAATTTTCAAATTTATTTAATAATTTTTGGAGTTACAAAAGTTTACTAAACCTCCAGATTACTACAGACTGTCCTGTTTTAGATAGATTCTGTTTTTCGTGTGTTGTTTGCTTATTTTGATGCATCTATGGCTAGTATCGGAGGGTATGAACCATAGAGAAGTTGGAATACATTATATATAGTTCTAATATGAAATTGTAATGAGTTTTAAACAGTACCTAAAGGTAGTGATTTACTATATTATGCTAACAAATCTTACAAAGTGTTTGTTAAAGTTTTATGTGGATGAAGTGTTCGAAGAACGAGGAGTTACCGATGTGAGAAGAATAAAGAGAGGCAAGATCTCAAGCTTGGGGATGCCAAAGGCACCACAAGTAAATATTCTAAGGATACTCAAGCATCTAAGCTTGGGGATGCCCCGGTTGGCATCCCATCTTTCTTCTTCAACAATTATTGGTATACCTCGGTTTTTGTTTTGTTCACATGATTTGTGTCCTTTGTGTTTTTGTTTTTCTTTAAGAACCATGCTAGTATGAGATGTACCTTCATCAATTTATAGAATACTTCATGTGCTTCACTCATATCTTCTAAGTATGATCTTATAGAATAGCTCTTTGAGCTTCACTTAAATCTTTTGAGTATGGCTTTATAGAATGCTTCGTGTGCTTCACTTATACATTTTGAGCTTGGATATTGGTTAGTCTATATTAATTTTAGAATGGTCCATGAACTTCACTTATATCTTTTTGAGTATGAATAATACTATCATCTAAAGCGGGTTTGGAAGAGTGTCAACTTTAGGAACTAGTGATCCCGCCATTCCGAATGGGGAGAATTTTGCTTATGTGGAGAGTAGTAAAATTTCTATGCTCGTACATCATGAAAAGAATGCTTTATGTGATGGTAATATTGTTGAACATTTTCATGATGCTACTGAAAATTATTATGAGGGAGGAATACATGTTTGTAGGAGTTGCAATAATCCTCTCTATATGCTTAAAGTTTTGAAGTTATACTTGTTTTTCCTTCCTATACTAGTTGATTCTTGTTCCTATAAATCATGTGCACAGAAAATCCCTAGGAGTAGGAAGTGGGTTAGATTTAAATATGCTATTCATATTCTTCATGATGATCTCTTTATGTTTCAATTCTTATCTTTTATGTGAGCATCATTGAAATCATCATGCCTAGCTAAAAGGCATTAAAGAAAAGCGCTTGTTGGGAGACAACCCAATATTTACCCTTACTTCTTTTGTGTGTTCTCATGATTAAGATACTGTATTAATCATGTATTATAGCTTTTGTTTTAATAAAGTTCCAAGTAAGACCTTTGGGAAGACTTGGGTGAAAGATTAATGTGATCTTGCTGTAAAAAATAGAAACTTTGCGCTCACGAGATTAGCTGCCATATTTTACAGAAGAGTCTGATTGAGTTGATTCTTTTTTCATAAGATTAATAGACAAATTACTCACGTCCACCAATTTATTTCAGAATTTTTGGAGTAGCATAAGTATGGTTGGTGTTCAGATCATTACAGACTGTTCTGTTTCTGACAGATTCTCTTTTCATTGCATAGTTTGCTTGTTTTCTAGTTTCTATGGCTTATATTTCTCAATATAAATTGTAGAAATGATATGGTACAGTAGGAATTGTGTGAGAACAATTATGAGCCTTGTCTTTGACAGTATCAAAGTGAATGGTTTACTCTTTATCATACTAACCTATCTCACGAAGTTCCGTTAAGTTTTGTGTGATTGAAGTTTTCAAGCTTTGGGTGTGATATCGATATGAGGAGAATAAGGAGTGGAAATACCCTAAGCTTGGGGATACCCAAGGCACCCCAAGGTAATATTCAAGGAAGACTCATGCACCTAAGCTTGGGATGCCCCAGAAGGCATCCCCTCTTTCGTCTTCAAAATTATCGGTATACCTTACTCGGAGCTATATTTTTATTCGTCACATGATATGTGTTTTGCTTGGAGCGTATTTTCAATTTTAATTGATGTTTCAATAAAATCATTGGATCTGAAATTTTGAATGAAAAAAAAGAATCCTCCCATGGCTAGTTAATTATTTGACTACTCAGTGTTCTTCAGTTATATCTTTTCGGAGTAGTTTGTCATTTACTCATGTGCTTCACATATATCCTGTGAGTAAATGGTTGAACGAATTGAATATCATAAATCTGAATTTATATATGTTTCATATGCTTATACCATGGGGAGTAATGACTCCACACAGAATAAGTATAGGTAGTAAACTTATTGAAAGTTAGCCAGCGTAGAATTGGTCACTTGAACAATTCATGAAAGAATATTGAAGGAAAAGAGATTTCACATATAAATATACTATCTTGGACATCATTTGTAATTGTGAGCACTCATTAAAATATGACATGCTAAAAGGTTGATGTCGGACAAGGAAGACAACGTAATGGGTTATGTTTTCTTATATCCGAAATAAAGTATATTGTCTTGGATCATCCAACATGTTGAGCTTGCTTTTCCCCCTCATGCTAGACAAATTCTTTGCACCAAGTAGAGATACTACTTGTGCTTCCAAACATTCCTTAAACTAGTTTTGCCATGAGAGTCCACCATACCAACCTATGGATTGAGTAAGATCCTTCAAGTAAGTTGTCATCGGTCCACGCAATAAAAGTTGCCCTGTAAATATGTATGATCTATTAATGTGGAGAAAATAAGCTTTATATGATCTTGTGATGTGGAAGGAATAAAAGCGACGGACTGCATAATAAGGTCCATATCACAAGTGGCAATATAAAGTGACGTTCTTTTGCATTAAGATTTTGTGCATCCAACCATAAAAGCGCATGACAACCTCTGCTTCCCTCTGTGAAGGGCCTATCTTTTACTTTTATCTTCTACCCTTATGCAAGAGTCATGGTGATCTTCACCTTTTCTTTTTTACATTTTATCCTTTGGCAAGCACATTGTGTTGGAAAGATCCTGATATATATATATCCAATGGATGTAAGTTATCATGAACTATTATTGTTGACATTACCCTTGAGGTAAAAGGTTGGGAGGCGAATCTATAAGCCCCTATCTTTCTCTGTGTCCGATTAAGACTTTGAACCCAAAAATATCACGTGAGTGCAATTGTGAAAGATTAAATGATAGCCGAGTATGTGGAGTTTGCTAAATCAAAGCTCTGACATAGACCCTTCCTGAAAATAAGATGAATTGCAATTGTTTGATGACTAAGAATATAGTTTGTTAGTTTCAAGAAAGTTTATGATCTATACTTTAACACATGAATAGCTTGTTACTTGATCATGAAAAGTTTTACGAAATGAGCTACTTTTATGATATATAATGATGCTAGAAAAAGTGTTTGGAACTATCATTGATGAAACTTATGCACTAGCTAGCATTCACACTTCATAAATTATTTCTTTTATCATTTACCTACTCAAGGATGAGCAGGAATTAAGCTTGGAGATGTTGATACGTCTTCAATGTATCTATAATTTATGAAGTATTCATGCTATTATATTATCAACCTTGGATGTTTTATATGCATTTATATGCTATTTTATATGGTTTTTGGGACTAACCTATTAACCTAGAGCCTAGTGCCAGTTTTTGTTTTTTCCTTGTTTTAGAGTATCGCAGAAAAGGAAAACCAAATGGAGTCCAATTGACCTGAAACTTGACGGAGCTTATTTTTGGACCATAAGATGGCCATGGAGTAAAAGAGTTGGGCCAGAAGAGTCTCGGGCTGCCCACGAGGGTGATAGGCGCGCCCAACCCCCTAGGCGCACCCGCCTACCTCGTGGACAGCCCGGAGACCCCCCTGACTTGTTCTCGACGCCAAAACCTCTTATATATACAGAAACCTCCAGAAATTAACCTAGATCAGAAGTTCCACCGCCGCAAGCCTCTGTAGCCACGAGAAATCAATCTAGTCCCTCTTTGGCACCCTACCGGAGGGGGCCATCATCACCGGAGGGCATGGAGGAGGATCCCGGAGGGGCCATCATCACCTGAAGGCCAAGGACCATAGGGAGAACCTCTCCCCATCCAAGGGGGAGGCCATGGAGGAGGAAGCACAAGGGGGAGAACCTCTCCTCCTCTCTCTCGGTGGCACCGGAGTGCCATCGGGAGGGGAATCATCGCCGCGGTGATCGTCTTCATCAACATCATCATCATCACCATGAACATGGTGCTTTATGCCTCATATTATGATCCAATGATGTGTTTACATCCTATGATGTTTTGAGTAGATTTCCTTTGTCTATGGGTTGATTGATGATCTAGATTGGTACGAGTTGTATATTTTATTTTGGTGTTGTCCTATTGTGCCCTTCGTGTCGCGCAAGCATGAGGGATTCTCGATGTAGGGTGTTGCAATATGTTCATGATTCACTTATAATGGGTTGCTTGAGTGACAGAAGCATAAACCCAAGTAAGGGGGTTGTTGCGTATGGGATAAAGGGGACTTGATGCTTTAATGCTATGGTCGGCTTTTACCTTAATGATCTTTAGTAGTTGCGGATGCTTGCTAGAGTTCCAATCATAAGTGCATATGATCCAAGAAGAGAAATTATGTTAGCTTATGCCTCTCCCTCATATGAAATTGCAATGATGACTATCAGTCTTGTTAACAATGGCCTAAGACAATTCCGCACACCGATCCATCATTATTCCACACTCGCTATTTATAATATTTATTAATATATTTTAGCTTTATGATAACATCCCCTACTTTTAACTTTTATCTCTCCGATATCATGCAAAGTTATCCTCTTCATACCCACAACGTAGTTTTATTTCTCGTTTCTAGTTGGAAGCAAACGTTCGGTGTATGTAGAGTCGTATCAGTGGCAGATAGGACTTGAGAGAATATTGATCTTACCTTTAGCTCCTTGTGGGTTCGACACTCCATACTTATCACTTCCACCATTGGGAATTGCTACGATGATTCCCTAGACTTCGGGGTTATCAATCCCCTACTCCAGCGCGTCGCAGCCTAAGCCCGGCTACGCTTCCCGTGGAGCTCGAGGAGCGACTGGCCCAAAAGAGGTGTACAGCCGTCTCTTCGCCCAACGCCGGCGAGGAAGCTGACGACCATTACTGGAGGCAGGCACTCAAGCAGCGAGCTAGAGTATGCGGGCATGTCTCATCCGCCGGCTACGACATCGAGGTCATCGACAGCGACGCCCTGAGGCGGGTTGTGTCATAGGTTAAGTGGCCCACCCCCAACCCCTCGGGTTCAACCACCATCGATCTCATCCATGGCCCCGCCGCCGATCTCCTCTGGCTCGCTGTCAACAATTTGCCATTCTACATCGCCATCGATCCCTTTTTGTCATTTCTGAAGGACATGTTCTGGGATGCTGGCTTGGGATCCACAGCTTCCAAGTTAGACCTCATCGACGGTGACCACGAGGGGGGCACCCTCTCCGTCTCTTCCAAGGGGAAAGAGCCCATTTGCTCTTCCAAGGGGAAAGCGCCCGTCTGCGACATCAGGGAGGGCACCCTACAACCGTGCTCTTCCAAGGGGAAGGAGACCATATGCGACAACATGGAGTGCATCCAGGGTCCGTGCTCTTCCCATGGGAACGAGCCCATCTATGACAAGTGAGGAAACCCATGATTTGTTTTGCCGTGCCTCTTCATAGGGGGAAACCCATAATTTGTTTTGTCGAGTCCCTTTTGTAGTGTAGTGAGAATATGTCCAGTTTTAATTGCTATATCTAGTTGTTTGTAGTATGCCTTGTTTATTTCAGTTGTTCACAATGTGATGCTCTATATGTGCAAATATTTACTATGCAGTACATTTCATCAATCCAGTTTTAAACATACCGATAGGAATGCATATATTTGCTTGCTCTTAAGCCTGTTATAGCTAGCATATGCCTCTTTTAAAGTTTTTGATTGTTCGCTTGTTTGTAGTTAGCATATGTTCAGTTTCAAATGCTATCTTTGGTTGTTCGTAGTATGCCTTGTTTATTCCAGTTATTCACAACATGATGTTCTATATGTGCAAGTATGAATTGTGCAGTTCAATTTCATCAGTACCAGTTTCAACAATACCACTATGAATGACTACATTTGGTTGTTGCATCTTGTAGTTAACACGCCTTTCCATTTTTATTTAACCATAACCAGTGTACTTAGACTAGCACAATACCAGTTTGAATGACCATGTTTGCTTGTTGTTAAATGGTTGGCCTGTTGCAGTTAGCACACCTTTCCACTTGTTTTGCTTTACTAGCATGCTTAAACCTGCACACTGAAGCTATCTTTTGGAGATTATTTTGTCTGCCATGTGTAATTTTGGTTGATGTTAGCCTGTTGTGCTTAATATGCTTCTTGATGTACCTACACAGGACAACCTTGGGGGACGACTGTTGTTTTCCATCGAGGTTAGTTTCATCATATGGCTTATATCTGCTCACTGTTCAGGATATCGGTAGCTGGTACCATATAGGCCGGCGGCTGATAAGGGACTAATCGGTGAATCAGACTTTTAACTGATATATCTGCAACCCATTTTTCCTTAGGTTAACTAGGGCCATATGTAATATATCCGAGGCTACATAGCAACATGCACTGTACTTAATGTCTAAAAATGCAATCCTAGGCTACATAGCAACAAGGAGAATGTTACATTGATGTTCTAATGATGTCTAGATATACGTAGAAGAGCAACAGCAACAACAGCAACAGCAACAACACAGCCTTGTTTGGATATTCAACCTATCTAGAGGTTAGAGTTAGTTTCTAGCTCATTACTAACCCTGAACTAACTCCATCCAAAGAGTTGTTTGGATGGCAGGGTTAGATTGACAATAAATGCACTAGGAGAACTAGCTCCAATTAGCACCTCTTGGGTTGGATACTAGTTTTTTGGGTGGGTTATAGATGCAACTAGCTCAAAATAGCCCTCTTGTTTAGATATACTTTAGGGCTATTTGAGCCTGAACTAGCTCAAACTAACTGTTACTCGTGGATATAGTAGCAGATAGTTTGTAAGAATGAACTAAACTCCTCCGGCCCATAATATAAGATGTTAGTTCATCTAATATGTGAGTATATTGGATGTTATAAGATACTCCCTCCATTCCTAAATATTTGTCTTTTTAGATATTTCAAATGGACTACCACATACGGATGTATATAGACATATTATAAAAGAGTGGTGTACTACATCATTGTGCAATTGCTGTTTAGCTTCTAATATTAACTTGGTGCATTTAGATACATATGTCATTGGTAAAGATCCGTGTTTCGACCCTTTCTGCATATGGGGCAATGAGATATCGATGAACCAGCATCAAGTGAGGAAGCTGATAAAGATTGTTAGTAAAATGTGTCCAAAGATGACAATTAAACTATTTGTTTACATTTTATCCAAGACAACAGCGAACTGCAGGATGGTAAGTGTCGGTGTCAAAACCGACGGATCTCGGGTAGGGGGTCCCGAACTATGCGTCTAAGGTTGATGGTAACAGGAGACAGGGGACACGAAGCTTTACCCAGGTTCAGGCCCTCTTGATGGAGGTAATACCCTACGTCCTGCTTGATTGATATCGATAAGTATGATGGTTACAGGAGTTTATTTACCAGGAGATCGTAATGGCTAAAACCCTAGAAGTCTAGCCTGTAAGATTATGATTGCCTCTACGGACTAAACCCTCCGGTTTATATAGACATTGGAGGGGACTAGGGTTGTACGAAGTCGGTTAGAGAGAAAGGAATCTTCATATCCGAACGCCAGGCTTGCCATCCACGCCAAGGAGAGTCCCATACGGACACGGGAGAGAGTCTTTTGTCTTGTATCTTCATAGCCATTAGTCTGACCCATGTCCAACGGGTCGGACGCCCGAGAACCCCTTAATCCAGGACTCCCAAAGTAGCCCATGAACCAGGCTTCAATGACGAGGTGTCCGACGCGCAGATTGTCTTCGGCATTGCAAGGCGGGTTCCTCCTCTAAATACTCCAAAACAGCTCTCGAACACAGAGAACGTGGCCGGCTCTGTAAAACAAACACCATGCATATCCGCAGAGAGTATAATATTTTATGAGTCCAATCCACCGACAACTTTTGTAGCGTGACATCATGTCATAGCCCGGTCATTATTTCGAACCATTTTTTAGCCTCATGCTCCATGTTTCAAGATGCGGTTTTATTGGCACGTCCTGTCAAAGCAGAGATCGTGTCCCCTTATTACGGGATTCTCATCAATACGGGCGTGGGTAATCCAACCGCGCCGCATGCACGACCCTTGGGGAATAGGTGAGTTTTAAGGGGAGTGGGGAGGCACTTGATATTCACTGCCTTTATAAATCGATAAGGATTCATCTCTTTCACCCACGCCTTCCTTCTCTCTGCCCATCCATTCTCGAGCTCCAGCGCCCAAGCCTCCATCCTTTCGACCTCAAAAAAGCACTCCAGCCATGTCTGGATTTGGAGCACAAGGCAAGTGGATGGTTTCCTCTGTCAAGGAGAAGGACATCACCAAGCTCCGGGAGGCTGGGTACTTAGCCAAGGAAATCGCCCACCGGCTCCCGGCCAAGCGACAGATTCTCCCCACTCCGGAGCCCCATGAGAGGGTCGTGTTCATCCCCCACTTCGTCCGTGGGTTGGGATTTCCTCTCCAACCATTCGTCCGTGGACTCATGTTCTACTACGGGTCCACGATCTGGCCCCCAACTCCTTCCTCAATATCTCAGCATTTATTGTCGTGTGTGAGGCCTTCCTCCGTATCCCACCCTACTTCAGACTGTGGTTGAAGATCTTCAACGTGAAGCCGAAGGTGGTGGATGACCAACATGCAGAGTGCGGAGGCGCCATGGTGAGCAAGCTGCCCAATGTCACGTGGCCCAAAGGAACCTTCATGGAGACCGTCAAAGGGTGGCAACAGCAGTGGTTCTACGTCATAGAGCCTCGCGACGCCACCTGGCCCGCGGCTCCTGAATTCCAATCCGGCGCCCTGATGCGGCTCACCTCTTGGATAGAGAAGGGCCTGGACTGGTCTTCGTCGGACGAGCTGACAGCGCTTCAGACGTGCATCAAGAGCATGGTGGACAAGAACGTCAAGCTTGTCAATGTGATCCAGGTGATGCTCACTTGCCGGATCCTTCAGTGCCAAAGCCGGACTTGCCACTTGTGGGAGTTCGACCCGGCCAAGCACCACCTTGCAACAGTTCTTCAGCACTACGCACGAAGACATCTGGAAGGTGCTCTTCAAGGCCAACGAGACATGGCCGGTGACGACCGAGGACCGCGGGAACGACCTGGCCCATCCCGCTAGTGCGCAAGGTTTCCGCATTTCAAGGTATATCCTTTACTTGCTTACTCAAGGAAGATGTCTAAGCTTCCCTATTTGTTTCCTCAGGGCTGAACAAAGAAGGCGGAGCCGATTCGGTGTCCGGCTCCGCTGCCCGAAGAACCAGTTATCCCGCTTCTGACGTAGATGCTGGTTCCGGCGCCCTATCAAGCACCGGAGAAGAAGGCCAAGAAGAAGGCCAAGGGGACCAGAGGTAGTCTCCGCCATAAGGGCACTTCGAACGTGACGTCCGAAGATGCCGAAACCCACTCCCCTCCCATCACTGATGATGAGGAAGAGGAGGAGAGCGATTCTCCCCCGGAGGGGGAGGGAAGAAGAGGGCGGCCTCCACGCATCTGGAGGCAGAGGCGTCCAAAAAGGGGAATGCCTCCGTCACGGACAACTCCGCGTGGGACATTGATAGCAGCTCCGAGTGGTGCCCTAGGGATAAGCCCCTGGCCAAATTGTGAGTACATGTGACGCCCCGATTCAATCGTACACTAATCATACACGCAAATGTGTACGTTCAAGATCAGGGACTCACGGGAAGATATTACAACACAACTCTACAAATAAAATAAGTCATACAAGCATCATATTACAAGCCAGGGGCCTCGAGGGCTCGAATACAAGAGCTCGATCATAGATGAGTCAGTGGAAGCAACAATATCTGAGTACAGACATAAGTTAAACAAGTTTGCCTTAAGAAGGCTAGCACAAACTGGGATACAGATCGAAAGAGGCGCAGGCCTCCTGCCTGGGATCCTCCTAAACTACTCCTGGTCGCTGTCAGTGGGCTGCATGTAGTAGTAGGCACCTCCAGTGTAGTAGTAGTCGTCGTCGACGGTGGCGTCTGGCTCCTGGGCTCCAACATCTGGTCGCAATAATCAGATATAGGAAGGGGGAAAAGGAGGAGAAAAGCAATCATGAGTACTCATCCAAAGTACTCGCAAGCAAGGAGCTACACTACATATGTATGCATTGGTATCAAAAGGAATAAGGGTATCATATGTGGACTGAACTGCAGAATGCTGGAATAAGAGGGGGATAGCTAGTCCTATCGAAGACTACGTTTCTGGTAACCTCCATCTTGCAGTAGGAGAAGAGAGTAGATGGTAAGTTCACCAAGTAACATCGCATAGCATAATCCTAACAGATGATCCTCCCCTCGTCGCCTTGTGAGAGAGAGATCACCAGTTGTATCTGGCACTTGGAAGGGTGTGTTTTATTAAGTAACCAGTTCTAGTTGTCATAAGGTCAAGGTACAACTCCAAGTCGTCTTGTTACCGAAGATCACGGCTATTCGAATAGATTAACTTCCCTGCAGGGGTGCACCACATAACCCAACACGCTCGATCCCATTTGGCCGGACACACTTTGCTGGGTCATGCCCGGCCTCAAAAGATCAACACGTCGCAGCCCTACCTAGGCACATTAGATGGGTCAGCACGCCGGTCTAAATCCTATGGCGCAGGGGTCTAGGCCCATTGCCCATTGCACACTTGCACGTTGCGAGGGCGGCTGGAAGCAGAACTAGCCCCCTTAATACAAGAGCAGGCTTACGTTCCAATCCGGCGGGCGCCGCTCAGTCACTGACGTCACGAAGGTTTTGGCTGATACCATGACGTCGAGTGCCCATAACTGTCCCCGCGTAGATAGTTAGTGCGTATAGGCCAGTGGCCAGACTCAGATCAAATACCAAGATCTCATTAAATGTGTTATCTTGAAATAACCGCGAACGCCGACCAGGGCCAGGCCCACCTCCCTCCTAGGTGGTCTCAACCTGCCCTGTCGCTTCGCCACAAAGATCCACTCGCGGGTACTCCTATGAGCCGACCCGTCGTTTAGTCATCACATGTATCATGTATAAGGTATATAGTATATACCCGTGATCACCTTTCAAGTGATCACGGCCCGATAGTATAGCATGGCAGACGGACAAGAATGAAGGGCCACTGATGATAAACTAGCATCCTATACAAAGCATTAGGATTACAGGTAAAGGTAACAACAGTAGTAGCAAGGACAGGCTATGCATCAGGATAGGATTAACGGAAAGCAGTAGCATGCTACACTACTCTAATGCAAGCAGTATAGAGGAGAGTAGGCGATATCTGGTGATCAAGGGGGGGGGCTTGCCTGGTTGCTCTGGCAAGAGAGAGGGGTCGTCAACACCGTAGTCGTACTGGGTAGTAGCGGCATCGGTCTCGGTGTCTAGCGAGAGAAGAGGGGGAGAAACAATAAATATAATGCAAACAAATGCATGACGATGCATGACATGAAAAGTGTAAAGCTAGGTGTGCCCTAACGCGGTATGAGGTGGTACCGGTGAAGGGGGGAAACATCCGGGAAAATACCCCCGGTGTTTCGCATTTTCGGACAGATGAACCGGAGGGGGAAAGTTGCGTGTTTGCTATGCTAGGGATGCATGACAGACGAACGGGCTGCGTATCCGGATTCGTCTCGTCGTTTTAAGCAACTTTCATGTACAAAGTTTTTCCATCTGAGCTACGATTTAAAAGATATGATTTTCTAAAGATTTTATTAATTTCTGGAATTTAATCAATTATTTAAATTAATTCAAAATTGGATTTATGACATCCACATGATGTCATGCTGACGTCAGCAGTCAACAGGGGTTGACTAGTCAACCTGACCAATGGGTCCCACTGATCAGTGACACATTTTAATTAAACAAATTAATTAACCTAATTAGTATTAATTAAGGGAGGTGGGCCCCACTGTCATACACTGTTAGTTAGTTAACAGTAGTTAACTAGGTTAATTAGTCATTAGATTAATTAATCTTAATTAATTAATTTAATCAGAATTAATTAAGTTAATTAATTAATTATTTTTTTATTTATTATGTATATTTTCTTTCATTTTCGTTCTCAGGGGTGGGCCCCTCGTGTCATGGGCCCAGAGGCCTTACCGGGCACGCGGTTACGGGCGCGGCGGCTAAAGGGCGAAGGGCGACGTGCGCTCGCCTGTAGGGAGTGCGGCGGGGCGAGGCTAGTGGCCAAGGCGGCCTGCCGGCGGCGAGCACGGCCGCGCGTGGAGGCCCGACGGGGTTGCGGCAGGTGGGGCGCATGAGGCGCAGTGCAGGTGGGCACGAGGCGCGACGTAGCCGAGCGCGGGGAGGAGGCCGCGGCGCAGGAGGGCAAAGCCCTGGTGCATCCGGGGAGGGCGTGGTCAGCACCGGCGAGCGCGAGGCGCTGGAGGCAAGGCCAGTGGCAGGGAAGCGGCGACTGGGGCAGGTGGCGTGGGGCATGGCGAGCGGGAGGTGCGGGTGCTGCAGGGGGTCTGCGAGCACGCAGGGGCGGGCGACGGCGCGCCCCTAGCCGCAGCAGAGCAGGGGAAGGGGATGCAGTGCGCAGGCAGCGCACGGGGCAAGGGCAGCAGGAGGGTGCGGGGCGTGGGGTGAGCGCGTGCGGGGGAGCGGGGGCGCGGTGAGCGGGCGCTGGGCGAGCCGGGGCGAGGCCACGCGCGGACCGGGCGTGCGAGCCGCGCAGCAACAGCGAGGCGTGCGGCTGAGGCGCGGCGTGGGAGAGAGGGCAGGGGAGGTGCGCGGCGGAGCTCACTGGGCCATAGGGATAGGGTAGCGGGGCGTGGGGTGGATGACGAGGACGAGGCGGCGAGGGGGAGGCAGGCCGGCGGAGAGGAGGAAGCAGGCCGGCGAGGGAGGGGCTCCGGCGAGGCGGCGTCGATGGCCTCCAGGCGGCGACGGGCGACGGCGTCGGGCGCGCAACGAGGGAGAAGGGGATCGGGGCTCCTCCCGATCCAGATCCAGAGCGAGGGGGTGGGGGCGAGCGAGTGGGGAGTGGGGGAGTGTCAGTTAGGGTCCCCCCCTCGTGGGGATAAGGCAGGGGCGGGTCGGCCGGCTGGGCCAGGTGGGCCAGCCTGGCCAGTGAGCTGGGTCATCTGGCCCAGTTGGCCAGGGGGCCTTTTAGTCTTTTTAGTTTTGTTTTGTTTTCTGTTTTTGTAGTTTGTTTTCTTTGTATTTATTTTCTTTTCTGTTTTAAATCATTTTAAATCATCTAGTCATTTTATAAAAATGTGTTTGCTTTATTATAATTACCCTAGCATTTAACTGCACACTCTGAACATTTTTTGTTTCAATTTTTGAAAAACTTTTATTGTTGACTTTATTTTAATTTTTTAATTTTGAAGCAGTTTTGAATTAAACCAAGATTAACTACAGTGATAGAGGTGATGTGGCACCATTAACGTGAGATTACTGTAGCATGATTATCCGGGCGTTACAAATCTCCTCCACTACAAGAAATCTCGTCCCTAGATTTGGGAGGTAGATGGAAATAGTGCGGGGTATTCATCACGCAGGCGGTCCTCGCGTTCCCAAGTGGCTTCCTCTTCAGAGTGATTCGACCACTGGACTTTCAGGAACTTGATCGCCTTCTGACGTGTGCGGCATTCAGCTTGGTCGAGAATGCGGACCGGATGCTCTTTATAGGAGATGTCCTGTTGCAACTCGAGCACTTCATGATCCACTTCTCGGATTGGATCCTTGAAGCATCGTCGGAGTTGTGACACATGGAACACATCATGAACCTGAGAAAGGTTTGACGGAAGCTCCAGTTGATATGCCACTTTTCCATGCCTTTCAAGAATAGTGAAGGGGCCGATATAGCGAGGAGCTAGCTTGCGCTTGATCCCGAAGCGGTGAGCACCCTTCATTGGTGTAACTCGAAGATAAGCCTTTTCGCCAAGTTGATAGACCATGTCTTGGTGATGACGGTCATACTGACTTTTCTGACGTGACTGAGCAGTCTTGAGATTCTCGCGAATAATGCGAACTTGTTCTTCGGCCTGTTGGATAATATCCGGACCGAAGAGTGGACGTTCCCCAGTTTCTGACCAGTTCAGAGGCGTTCGACACTTTCGTCCATATAGCACTTCGAAGGGGGACATCTTCAGACTAGCTTGATAGCTATTATTATAAGAGAACTCAGCATATGGAAGAGATTCCTCCCATTTCTTGCCAAAGGAAATTACACAAGCTCGAAGCATGTCTTCGAGAACTTGGTTGACACGTTCAACCTGTCCTTGCGACTGAGGATGAAACGCCGTACTGAACGACAGATGAGTTCCCATAGATTCTTGGAAACTTGCCCAAAATCTTGAAGTGAATAAGCTACCACGGTCTGAACTAATAACTAGTGGAATACCATGAAGTGAAACAATTCTGGACATGTAGAGAGTAGCAAGCTGACTAGCAGTGATTGTCTCTTTGACCGCTAGAAAATGTGCAACTTTGGAAAGCTGGTCAATGACGACAAGAATAGCATCATTACCTTTCTGTGATTTGGGAAATCCAGTGATGAAGTCCATTTCAACATGGTCCCATTTCCATTCAGGAATAGAGATAGGTTGCAGAGTTCCAGCAGGCCTTTGATGCTCTGCTTTGATACGGCAGCAAACGTCACACTCAGCAACATAACGAGCAATGTCCTGCTTCATGTTAGACCACCAGAATGGATAGATAGAGGCGTATCGTGAGCTTCTTTCATAACCTCTTTAGTCTGATCCAGGTTTTTCCTCGAACGTGGTACCACTAGGCGGCCTTTGAAGTACAAGGCGCCATCATCGGCGATAGAGAAGAAGGAGGGCTTTCCTTCTGCTAGATGACGTTTAATCTTATGGACTTCAGAGTCATAACCTTGAATAGTCTTTATACCAGCTACGAGATCTGGTACGACAGCCAGGGTATTTAGATAACCCTTAGTAACAACACGAACATTCATCTTCTAAAACTCTGGGGGAGGGGGCGAGTGCTCCAGGAGGAACAATATGAAGGTTCAGCTTTCTAAATTCTTTGACAAGCGAGGGCTGAACTTTGTGAACCTGGAGGTGATTGCAGTAAGACTTGCGGCTCAAGGCATCAGCCATTACATTAGCCTTGTCGGGGATATAGGATATACCCACATCAAAGTCTGCAACAGTCTCCATCCATCTTTGCTGACGGAGGTTCAGATCTGGCTCAGTAAACAGATACTTCAAACTTTGGTGGTCGGTGAAGATCTCGCAACGATTACCGAGAAGGTAATGTCGCCACTACTTCAGTGCATGAATGACAGCAGCAAGCTCGAGGTCGTGAACTGGGTAGTTTTCTTCGTGAGGGCGCAGTTGACGAGAGGCATAAGCAATCACTCTGCGCTCTTGCATTAGGACACAGCCTAATCCTTAACGGGAAGCGTCGCAGTAAATGACGAAGTCCTTCTTAGTATCAGGTGGAGCAAGCACTAGGGCAGAAGTCAACTTGTCTTTGAGCACCTGGAAACTTTCCTGTCACTTGTCTGTCCAGTCGAACTTGACACCCTTATGCAACAGATTAGTCAGAGGCCTGGCAATCTTGGAGAATTTCTCGACGAATCGACGGCAATAGCTGGCGAGACCGAGAAAACTTCGGACTTGCTTGACATTCTTCGGAGGAGTCCAATCGAGAATAGCCTGAACTCGTTCAGGGTTGACGGCAATACCATCCTTGGAGATGACATGCCCAAGATAGGTTACTTCGGGGAGCCAGAATTCACACTTGGAATACTTAGCATACAGTTGATGCTCTCGAAGCTTTTCCAGCACAAGACGAAGATGTTCAGCATGTTCTTCCTTGTTCTTGGCAAAATACAAGGATATCGTCCAGATAAACCATGATGAACTTGTCGAGGTAATCCATGAATATATAGTTCATCAGACGAGAGAAGGTGGCGGGAGCATTCATTTTTTTTGACTGTACATAGTAGGGCAAAACCCCACTGCAATTTTTATTAATTAAAAAACAGAGAAAACAAAGGTATCACTATACAAAAGGCTTGAGATAAGCCAAAGAGCAAAGAAGAAAAAAAGAAAAAAAGAAAAGCTATGGTCTAGGATTATAGTACAAGATTGTCAAGCCAGGAACAATAAACTCCAGCATAACTCTTCTTAATTCTAAATCTTAGAAGATTTAGCTCTTCCAGGAAAATAGCTTTCCACCCCTCAATGCTAGGTTGTACTGCTTGGAAGATCAAGTTGTTCCTTGAGATCCAGATAGCCCAGGAAGCAAGGATGATTATCTCCATGAAAAAAGGTACATGTAACTTCTACTTGAGATTAAGAAAAGCTTCCAGAATTGAAGCATTTGGCTGTCTTAAAGGGCAAATCAGGTCCCAACATTGAGCTGCAAAAGGGCAGGTCCAGAAAAGATGGTGAAGAGTTTCTTCCTGTGGACAATTGTTGACAGCACAATTGTAATTGGGCAAATGGAAAGTGTTCCTTCTCAAAAGGTTTCTGGTATTGAGCCTGTCATGCAGCAATCTCCAAAAAAACACCTTATGTTTTGGTTGACAAGAGGAATTCCAGATCCAGTTGAACTGTTGTGGCACAATTTCTACTCCCATCTTGACTTTATAGGCCCTAGCCACTGAGAAGTGTTCATTTCCCCAAATGTAGCTCCAAGTATCAGTGCAATCTAGTGTACCAGATTCCCTTAGATCAATACAAATATCTTCCATAGCCTCAAATTCCTGGAAAGCTTGCACAGTCAGGGGAAGGTGGAATAGATCCTCTAAATATTCTACTTGGAGAATGCTGTGGACAGTAGCATTCTTTTTCTTCACAAAAGAGAATAAATGAGGGAACATGTCTTGCAAACAAGTAGAGTGCCACAGATCAGTCCAAAAGAAGGCACTCTTGCCATCACCTATGTTGCATCTGGCCAAAGACTTATAGTTATCAATAAGCTTAAGGTTTGACTTCCACCAAAAAGATCCAATCCAATTATTACCAGGCAGTGTATCATTGTTGTAATATGATTCCCAAATCAGGTTTACCCAGGGGGTATTGTGTCTGTTATAGAACTTGTGCAGATTCTTAAGCAGCAGAGCCTTATTCTGGATGAAGATATCCATGACACCCAATCCTCCTTGATTTTTGGGTCTACACATAGTGCTCCATGCCACCATGGCAGGTCTGTGGTCCTCCAGATCAGGGCCTCTCCACAGGCAGTGTCTCAAGTACTTTATGGCCTGGGTCTTGATTGTGACAGGCACATCAAGGCATCCCATGAGATAGATCAACAAAGAATTGATGATAGATTTCACCAACAACAATCTTCCAGCCATTGTCATAAATGAGGACAAACCCATAAGTTTCTTGTGCAGTCTTGTGACAAGAGGAAAACATTGGTCAACAGTAGGCTTATGAAGACCTAAAGGTGTTCCCAAATATTGAATTGGAAAAGATTCCTTCTTGCAATAAAAAGTATTTACCAAAATCTCCATCTTCTCTTCTGGCACATTTATTGGAATCATACTGGATTTATTGTAGTTTACTTTAAGTCCAGTGGCATCTGCAAAAGTATTGAGGAGGGCTTTAAGACAATGAAGTTGCTTTGCATCTTCTTGTAGAATAACCAGGGTGTCATCAACATACTGGACAATTGGGAAATCAGGGCATGACTGCACTTGCAAGGGGGCAAATAACAATCCCATGTGCATTGCCTTGTTGAGAACTCACTGAAGGAGATCAGCAGCAAGCACAAACAGAAGAGGGGATAAGGGGTCTCCCTATCTCACACCTCTAAGGCAATAAAACTTTTTTCCAGGGACACCATTTAGCAAGATAGCAGATGAGGCAGAAGTGAAGAGCATTTTGATCCATGAAATCCATCTGTCCCCAAAACCTTTGGCCTTTAAAATATCTAGCATTGCACATGACGGACGCATTCGTTAAGCCGAATGACATGACGGTGTACTCGTATGATCCATACCGAGTCACGAAGGCGGTTTTTGGGATGTCCTCTTCACGAACACGAATCTGGTGGTAACCCAACCTCAAGTCGAGTTTGGAGAACACTGATGAGCCAGCCAGTTGATCATAAAGATCATTTATCTGAGGAAGAGGATATTTATTCTGAATGGTAGCTTGGTTTATAGGACGGTAGTCTTGGACTAATCGGTTTGTCCCATCCTTCTTCTTAACAAAGAGAGAAGGTGCTCCCCAAGGAGAGCAACTTGGGCGAATGAAACCTTTGACAAGAGATTTGTCGATTTCCTCCTTAAGCTCAATGAGTTCATGTGGCGGCATCTTGTAGGATCGTTTGGCTATAGGGGTGGTGTCAGGTTTCAAGTCGATGATGAATTCGACAGCTCTAGTAGGGGGAATCCCTGGAAGTTCTTCTGGGAAGATGTCTTGGAATTCACGAACGACGGGAATGTTTTCAATGCCCTCGAGTGGTGTAGCGTTCAACGCATTCAAGGCATAAAGTCGTGCCTCGGCGTTCTGAACTAGATGAGCTTGGTAAGCAATTATTTCATCAGAAGAGTGTAGCAGATGGATGACCTTAGTGGCGCAAACTATAGAAGCAGTATGCGCTTTCAACCAATCCATTCCCAGAATGAGGTCGATGCTACAAGACTTCAGTACGATGGGAGAGGCAAGGAATTCCAGTCCATTGATTTCAACGGGGACGTCGTTGCAAATCATGGAGGTCCGACATTGGCCCGCGGGAGTGTGTACTAATAGCGAAGTGTTCAGGTCCTCGCTTTTAATGCCATGCATGAATGCAAAATCCTCTGACATGAATGAATGTGATGCACCTGTATCAAATAAAACAGATGCTGGTGCTGAATTTACGAGGAGTGTACCCATCATAGTGGCAGGCTGGTCTAGAACTTCATTGAGATCAACGTGGTTGGCATGAACACGACCATAAGACTTGGCATTGTTGTTGCGGGGCTGGTTGCTTCCACGGCCAGTTGCTGGGAGGGCCAGTTAATTCTGGTTATGATTGCAATCCCTAGCACGGTGACCTGGTTGACCACACTTGTAGCACAGACCATTAATGGAGTGGGAACAGGAGCTTGGGGTGGCGGACCTGGGAGCCTTGGCTGCCTAGTTGGAGGAGTAGGCAGACGAGGGGCAGCATAGGACTGCCTTGGGGCAGGTGCAGTTGGCTGGTACATGCTATTGGGAATCCATATCTTACGCTTCTGCGAGAACGGGCCCGAAGATGAGCCCGTGTCACGGTTGCGCCTGTGAGAGCTCTAGTATTCCTGCAGACCAGTTTCGACATTGATGGCCTTGTTCACCAGGGTGGCAAAATCAGCAAAGTCATGCACTAGAAGTGCGAGCTTGATATCAGCTTGAAGGCCATCACGGAACTTCTCCTGTCTGCGTGCATCAATTGCAATGTCTTCTTCAGCATAGCAGGACAGATCTAGAAACTCCCGCTGGTAAGCTTCCACAGTTTTGTTGCCCTGAGTGAGGTTGCAAAACTCGCGCTTCTTACGGTCCATGACTCCCTGAGGAATGAAGCGAGCACGGAAAGCAGCTTGGAAGTTTGTCTAGGTGATGATTGTTCCAACTGGCAGAGTACGCCTGTGGCTGTCCCACCATTGAGCTGCGGGTCCCTTCAGGAAGAAGGAAGCAAAGGTGACATAGCTAGCAGGGGCTATATCAGTAGACTCCATCTCATAGGTGATGTCACGGAGCCAGTCATCAGCATCAAGAGGCTGAGTTGAGCTGTGGTACATAGTTGGGTTCAGGTGCATGAAATCCTGCAGAGTTACTGGGGTTGGCTGCTGGTTCATATTGGGGTGAGGAAACTGAGCTATCATATTCTCCATGAATTGGTGATTCATCTCAAGCTGTTGGATCATACCAGCCATGTACTCAGGCGGTGGTGGGGCGTTGCCACCACGACCACGACCACCTGATCTAACCATCCTGCTAATATATAACAGGGGTAGTTCAGCATTGAGAAATTTACAAAGATAAGAATCATTCATGATGAAACATGCACAACAAAAGCAGCACGGTAGATACTACATAGTAGTTGGCATATCTTACAAAAGAGATCATGCATAGAGTTCGGTACACAGAGTTCAGTACATAGACTAAGACATCATAGGCGGCATGCAGGCTCGCGGCGAATGCATCTAACACTAACAAGCAAGTCTACATCAGTCCCACACGGTACTGCGGAGGTAGCTGTAGCCTGAAAGTTGGTAGTGTGGCATCGGGAACTCCACATCGGCAACCGGGGGTCCGCTGGTACTCTGGTGCAGAACCCGACGCTCAAGTGGCAGAAGAGGACCAAGTGCGGGAGAGTAGCCTCCCACATCCGGCCAATCGACGCCATGGGGGATCACGGTCCTGGCAGGGTAGATCGCAGAACGCGATAGATCACCAGATTGGATAGAGGGGTGCAACAATGTCAGAGCACGATACAGGTGCTGAAGGGTGGTGTACAACTCGTGGTGAAGAGCTCGGTTAGCTCTATCCAGCCCATCAGCATGCAGAACCAGGTTCTGATGGTAGAAGGGCTCTCGGGTGACAGTGGAGTAGGCAGCAGTGTAGTATCCCTTCGCACCAACATCGGATGCGATAGCAATGTGCCTGAAGGGGGAGGTGTCCAACTCCTGATACTCTCAATAAAGACGTGTCAGAGCAGCATAAGCAGCATAAGCAGCATCGTGGACCGCCATGTTGATAGTGTAACACCCCGGATGTAACTTTCCCAATTTATACTCCAACTCTTGCCGTTTCCGGCGTTAAGCTATTTTTATTTCGTCGGGTTCGGGTCTTTGTCTCCGTGTGTTGTTATCGTTGTCATGCATCTCATATCATGTCATCATGTGCATTGCATTTGCATACGTGTTCATCTCATGCATTCGAGAATTTTCCCCGTTGTCCGTGTTGCATTCCGGCGCTTTGTTCTCCTCCGGTGGTCATTTCTAGCTTTCTTCCGTGTGTGGGGATTAAACATTCCGGATTGGACCGAGACTTGCCAAGCGGCCTTGGTTTACTACCGGTAGACCGCCTGTCAAGTTTCGTATCATTTGGACTTCGTTTGATACTCCAACGGTTAACCGAGGGACCGAAAAGGCCTCGTGTGTGTTGCAGCCCAACACCCTTCCAATTTGGCCCAAAACCCACCTAACTCTGCTCCATCATCTAGAGCGTTCGATCACGATCGCGTGGCCGAAAACCGCACCTCATTTGGACTCTCCTAGCTCCCTCTATGCCTATTTAAACACCCCCCCCCCCCCCGAAATCTAGATCTCTCCCTCGTCTCTAACCCTAGAAATCGTCCCAGCGCCGCGCCGGACGAAAACCTGCCGACGGACATTGTCCGGCCCGCCTCTCCGCCGCCATGTGGCGCCCCAGGATTCGTCCGCCTGGGCGCGCCCACATCGCCCGCCGCCGCCACTCCCGCCGGCCCGCCAGGCCCGGAGCGGGCCCTCCTCCTCCGCCGCTCAGGCCAGAGCGCCGCGCAGGCGCCCGCCTCGTCTTCCCCCGCGCGCCGCTCGCCGCCTCTGCGCCGCCACCGCGCTGGCGCCGCGCAGCCGCCGCGTGCCATCACTGCCCGGAGCTCCTCGTCGCCTCGGCTGCCGCGACCGCCGCCTCTCCGCCGTTCCTCCTCCTCCGGCCGGCCTCGCCTCTCCTTCCTCCTCGCCGGAGCAAACCGGCATCGCCGAAGCCACCTCGGGAGGCGTGCGATCCAGATCTGGATCGGGTGAACAGTAAACCCTAGAGGTTGATTTTTTTGTCCAAGTCCCGAAATTCTCAGTCCAAGTGCTCATGTTCGTGGCTCCATAACTTTGCATCCGTAGCTCCGATTCATGCATATAGCATATCAAAATGTTCATCTCAGATAGTACATCATTTCATTCCATTGCATCATTTTCATTTGAGTTCATCTTGATGCCCTAAATGCTGTTAGAAGAGGGCTACTTGAGTTAATTGTCAGATCTGCTACTCCGTTTAGCACTTTTGTCATTTTGCCATGATTATTGTGTGCATGATATGCCCATGAGTTCTACATATATTTTGTTAAGGGTTTTGTCAATTTTTCCAGAGGTGCAACCCATGTATTTTTGTGATGTGTATGGTGACTTGTGCAAGCTTGCAAAGTGGTGCACTTAGTAATTCTGTTTTCAGGGACTTAGCAATTCCACCAAGTCCTTGATCTGTTTATCTCATGATGCCATATGTTCATGTTGTTTCCTAGTGATCCGTGCCTCTTTTGAGGATAATCAGTAAGTATGTTTTGTTAATACTGTAGTGCTCTATCCATCCATGTCTTTGTTTGCAATTATGGAGCACCCTAGCTTGAGTCAATCGAGCTCTACTTTTGCTACTTTGTGAATCTGGGCAGATTGTCAACTTGTTTGCAATTTTGCCGGTGATGTTGTAGTTGATCCGTGCATGCTATGCTATTGTTCTTGCCATGTCTAGCTTGCATTTTGTGCCTTCTTTCTGGGTGTATGCTTGTCTTGCCATGACTTGCACTGTAGTGAGTGCATCAAGCTCGTAAACATGCCTACTTTAGTTATATTTCAGCATGTGTCAGTTTTCACTAAGTATGAAAACTGATTATGTTTTTGCTATGTTCACATGCTTGCAATTGTATTTTCTGATCCCTTTTGGCTCAAGGTCACTAAGGGACTTTTGTTAAGCTCTTTGAGTAGCTCCATGCCATGCTTTACTTTGCCATGTTAAGGTCCTGTAGCATGTAGTTTTGTTGCTCCGTAGAGGGCTACCTGAGCTGAAATTCCAGACAAGTGTTAATTTCACTAAGTCTGAGATCTGTTTGTCATATGCATTTTTGCCATGCTTGTTTGAACCTGTTAATGGATGAATTGGCCGTAGCTCAGTGCTAGGCTTTTGTTAAGCATCTTGAATGCATCCCTACCATGTATTTTGTTGTCATGTTTGGGTGTTGTAGCATGTTCATCTCATTGCATTTAGATGGCTACTTGCTGTAAATCGCAGACCGGTGTCATTTTTGAATCGCTTGCCATTTCCAAACCGTAACTCCGATTTCGGCGTTCCTTATATCATTTTCAAGCGTTTTCATCTCATCTTTCCAGTGGCACACTTGGTTTTCCAAGTTGAGGCCAGGTTCATGCATTTCCTGTCATAACTTGCATTTGGCATCCCGCATTGCATCCCGCATAGCATATCATCATTTCATCATATTGCTTGGTCTTGCACGTGGTTGATTGTATCCGTGTTGCCTGTTTGTCTTGTTTGGGTAGAGCCGGGAGACGAGTTCGCTAGCAAGGAGCCCGTTGAGTTTGCTTTCAAGGATCCAGTCAACTCTGACAACTGTGCAGGCAAGATGATCATACCCTCGAAATCACTACTATCTTTGCTATGCTAGTTTGCTCGCTCTTTTGCTATGCCATTGCTATGATGCCTACCATTTGCTTGCAAGCCTCCCAAATTGCCATGTCAAACCTCTAACCACCATGTCCTAGCAAACTGTTGATTGGCTATGTTACCGCTTTGCTCAGCCCCTCTTATAGCGTTGCTAGTTGCAGGTGAAGATTGAAGGCCGTTCCTCATAGGAAATTTATTTACTTGTTGGGATATCATTATATTATCTTGTTATCTTAATGCATCTATATACTTGGTAAAGGGTGGAAGGCTCGACCTCTCGCCTGGTGTTTTCTTCCACTCTTTCCACCCTAGTTTCCATCATATCGGTGTTATGTTCCCGGATTTTGCGTTCCTTACGCGGTTGGGTTTTAATGGGAACCCCTAGATATTTCGCCTTGATTAAAGCTTTGCCAGCAATGCCCAACCTTGGTTTTACCATTTGCCACCTAGCCTTTTCTTTCCGTTGGGTTCTGCAGACTCAAGGGTCATCTTATTTAACCCCCCCCCCCCGGGCCAGTGCTCCTCTGAGTGTTGGTCCAAACTAGAGCCCCTTGCAGCGCCACCTCGGGGAAACTCGAGGGCTGGTTTTAGTTGTACGGATTGCTTATCTGAGTGTGCCCTGAGAAAGAGATATGTGCAGCTCCTATCAGGATTTGTCGGCACATTCGGGCGGTGTTGCTGGTCTTGTTTTAACCTGTCGAAGTGTCTTGAATTACCGAGATACTGAGTCTGATCGGAACGTCTTGGGAGGAGGTCTATTCCTTTGTTGACCGTGAGAGCTTGTCATGGGCTAAGTTGGGACTCCCCTGCAGGGATTTGAACTTTCAAAAGCTGTGCCCGCAGTTATGGGCAGATGGGAATTTGTTAATGTCCGATTGTAGATAACTTGAACCCTTAATTAATTAAAATGAATCAACTGAGTGTGTTACCGTGATGGCCTCTTCTCGGCGGAGTCCGGGAAGTGGACACGGTGTTGGGGTAATGTTTGCGCAGGTTGCTCTCTAGTTTCTCGCTCGCGCTTTGCCTCCTCTTCTCGCTCTCTTTTGCGAATAAGTTAGCCACCATACTTGCTAGTCGCGTGCTGCAGCTCCACTCATATTTACCTTGCCATACCTATATGCTTAAATAGTCTTGATCGCAAGGGTGCGAGATTGCTGAGTCCTTGTGGCTCACAGATTACTATTACACCAGATGCAGGGCCTGATGATTCCGCTCCAGGAGACGCGTATGAGCTCAAGTGGGAGTTCGACGAAGACTCTCAATGTTACTATGTTTCCATTCCCGATGATCAGTAGTGGTGCCCAGTTGGGGTGATTGGGACCGTGTCGCTTGTTGGGTTCTCTTTTATTTTGGCGCCGTAGTCGGGCCATGAGTGTTTGGTTGATGTAATGTTATTTATGTACTTGATTGACGTGGCGAGTGTAAGCCAACTATGTTATCTCCCCTTTCATTATTATATTACATGGGATGTTGTGAAGATTGCCTAACTTGCGACATATGCCTTCAATGCGATTATGTCTCTAAGTCGTGCCTCGACACGTGGGAGCTATAGTTGCATCGAGGGTGTGACAGATAGTCACTCCAACACCATGAGCAGTGTGCAGCACGGTAGTGGAGTCATACTCCCGAGAGTAGAGGTGGACGATGGCACGGTACTGCTCCTGGTTGAAGTCTTGGTACTCCTCATAGACGGTGTACTCAGGGTGCCAGCGATAACCCAGATAGGTCATCATCTCAACCAACACAGCAGGTGATCCTGAGGCACCAATGGCCGTCGTGTGGCGTACGACCTGTCTCATGGGTTCCATCTGAAAACAAAGATGTTTCAAAAGACTCAACTGACGGTGTGGATAATGTTCAATACACTACTCTAAAGAATAGCTAGGGCTTATCCAACTTTGGGGTGAAGATGGTCACGGGATCCTAGTGTTAGAGTTAGTAAAATTGTTTAACCCGAGTAGGAGAGAGTTTAGAGTCCCAGAGTAAGGATCGAGGAGTAAAAGATCCTAATACCACCCAGAAGGCGACGTGGGCCCGTAAGGCACACATCCATGTTAGTAAAAGTTTTTGTAATGTCTAGACTCAACTTCGGCCAAGGAGTGTGGAAGGGGGATTCCTACAGGCAGTCGGCTCCGATACCAACTTGTGACGCCCTCGATTCAATCATACACGCAAATGTGTACGTTCAAGATCAGGGACTCACGGGAAGATATCACAACACAACTCTACAAATAAAATAAGTCATACAAGCATCATATTACAAGCTAGGGGCCTCGAGCGCTCGAATACAAGAGCTCGATCATAGACGAGTCAGCGGAAGCAACAATATCTGAGTACAGACATAAGTTAAACAAGTTTGCCTTAAGAAGGCTAGCACAAACAGGGATACAGATCGAAAGAGGTGCAGGCCTCCTGCCTCGGATCCTCCTAAACTACTCCTGGTCGCCGTCAGCAGGCTGCACGTAGTAGTAGGCACCTCCAGTGCAGTAGTAGTCATTGTCGACGGTGGCGTCTGGCTCCTGGGCTCCAACATCTGGTCGCAGCAATCAGATATAGGAAGGGGGAAAAAGGAGGAGAAAATCAACCGTGAGTACTCATCCAAAGTACTCGCAAGCAAGGAGCTACACTACATATGTATGCATTGGTATCAAAGGAATAAGGGTATTATATGTGGACTGAACTGCAGAATGCCGGAATAAGAGGGGGATAGCTAGTCCTATCGAAGACTATGCTTCTGGTAACCTTCATCTTGCAGTAGGAGAAGAGAGTAGATGGTAAGTTCACCAAGTAACATCGCATGGCATAATCCTAACCAATGATCCTCCCCTCATCGCCCTGTGAGAGAGCGATCACCGGTTGTATCTGGCACTTGGAAGGGTGTGTTTTATTAAGTAACCGGTTCTAGTTGTCATAAGGTCAAGGTACAACTTCAAGTCGTCCTGTTACCGAAGATCATGGCTATTCGAATAGATTAACTTACCTGCAGGGGTGCACCACATAACCCAACACGCTCGATCCCATTTGGCCGGACACACTTTGCTGGGTCATGCCCGGCCTCGGAAGATCAACACGTCACAGCCCTACCTGGGCACATCAGAGAGGTCAGCACGCCGGTCTAAATCCTATGGCGCAGGGGTCTGGGCCCATTGCCCATTGCACACCTGCATGTTGTGAGGGCGGCCGGAAGCAGAACTAGCCCCCTTAATATAAGAGCAGGCTTACGTTCCAATCCAGCGCGCGCCGCTCAGTCGCTGATGTCACGAAGGCTTCGGCTGATACCACGACATCGAGTGCCCATAACTGTCCCCGCGTAGATGGTTAGTGCATATAGGCCAATGGCCAGACTCAGATCAAATGCCAAGATCTCGTTAAATGTGTTATCTTGAAATAACCGCGAACGCCGACCAGGGCCAGACCCACCTCTCTCCTGGGTGGTCTCAACCTGCCCTGTCGCTTCGCCACAAAGATCCACTCGCGGGTACTCCTAAGAGCCGACCCATCTTTTAGTCATCACATGTATCATGTATAAGGTATATAGTATATACCCGTGATCACCTTCCGAGTGATCACGGCCTGATAGTATAGCATGGCAGACGGACAAGAATGAAGGACCACTAATGATAAACTAGCATCCTATACTAAGCATTAGGATTACAGGTAAAGGTAACAACAGTAGTAGCAAGGACAGGCTATGCATCAGGATAGGATTAACGGAAAGCAATAACATGCTACACTACTCTAATGCAAGAAATATAGAGGAGAGTAGGCGATATCTGGTGATCAAGGGGGGAGCTTGCCTGGTTACTCTGGCAATAGAGAGGGGTCGTCAACACCATAGTCGTACTGGGTAGCAGCGGCGTCGGTCTCGGTGTCTAGCGAGAGAAGAGGGGGGAGAAACAATAAATATAATGCAAACAAATGCATGACGATGCATGGCATGACAAAGCATAAAGCTAGGTGTGCCCTAATGTGGTATGAGGTGGTACCGGTGAAGGGGGGAAACATCCGAGAAAATATCCCCGATGTTTCGCATTTTCGGATAGATGAACCAGAGGGGGAAAGTTGCGTGTTTGCTATGCTAGGGATGCGTGACGAACGAACGGGACGCGTACCGGATTCGTCTCGTCGTTCTGAGCAACTTTCATGTACAAAGTTTTTCCATCCGAGCTACGCTTTCAAATATATGATTTTCTAAAGATTTTATTAATTTCTGGAAAATTAATTCAAAATTGGATTTATGACATCAGCATGATGTCATGCTGACGTCAGCAGTCAACAAGAGTTGACTGGTCAACCTGACCAGTGGGTCCCACTGGTCAGTGACACGTTTTAATTAAACAAATTAATTAACCTAATTAGTATTAATTAAGGGGGGTGGGCCCCACTGTCATACACTTTTAGTTAATTAACAGTAGTTAACTAGGTTAATTAGTCATTAGATTAATTAATCTTAATTAATTAATTTAATCAGAATTAATTAAGTTAATTAATTAATTAATTAATTTTATTATTTATTATTTTATTATATATTTTTTTCATTTTCGTTCTCAGGGGTGGGCCCCTCGTGTCATGGGCCCAGAGGCCTTAGCGGGCACGCGGTTACGGGCGCGGCAGCTAACGGGCGAAGGGCGACGTGCGCCTGGGCGGGCGCTCGCC
The DNA here is from genome assembly GCF_018294505.1 of Triticum aestivum. Taxonomy (NCBI): domain Eukaryota; kingdom Viridiplantae; phylum Streptophyta; class Magnoliopsida; order Poales; family Poaceae; genus Triticum; species Triticum aestivum. Next base: position 129,215,399 of record NC_057797.1, read on the forward strand.
CGCAGGGAGTGCGGCGGGGTGAGGCTAGTGGCTAAGGCGGCCTGCCGGCGGCGAGCACGCCCGCGCGTGCAGGCCCGGCGGGGCTACGGCAGGTGGGGCGCACGAGGCGTGGTGCAGGTGGGGCGCACGAGGCGCGGTGCAGGTGGGCGCGAGGCGCGACGCAGCCGGCCGCGGGGAGGAGGCCGCGGCGCAGGAGGGCAAAGCCCTGGTGCGTATGGGGAGGGCGTGATCAGCGCGGCGAGCGCAAGGCGCTAGAGGCGAGGCCAGTGGCAGGGAAGCGGCGACCGGGGCGGGTGGCACGGGGCATGGCGAGCGGGAGGTGCGGGTGCTGCAGGGGGCCTGCGAGCATGCAGGGGCGGGCGACGGCGCGCCGCTAGCCGCAGCAGAGCAGGGGAAGGGGATGCGGTGCGCGGGCGGCGCACGGGGCAAGGGCGGTAGGAGGGTGTGGGGCGCGGGGTGAGTGCGTGCGGGGGAGCGGGGGCGCGGTGAGCGGGCGCTAGGCGAGCCGGGGCGAGGCCACGCGTGGACCGGGCATGCGAGCCGCGTAGCAACAGCGAGGCGTGCGGCCGAGGCGCGGCGCGGGAGAGAGGGCAGGGGAGGAGCGCGGCGGAGCTCACTGGGGCCATAGGGATAGGGCAGCGGGGCGTGGGGTGGATTACGAGGACGAGGCGACGAGGGGGAGGCAGGCCGGCGGAGAGGAGGAAGCAGGCCGGCGAGGGAGGGGCTCCGCCAAGGTGGCATCGATGGCCTCCAGGCGGCAACGGCCGACGGCGTCGGGCGCGCAGCGAGGGAGAAGGGGATCGGGGCTCCTCCCATTCCAGATCCAGAGCAAGGGGGTAGGGGTGAGCGAGTGGGGAGTGGGGGGAGTGTCAGCTAGGGTTTCCCCCTCGTGGGGATAAGGCAGGGGCGGGTCGGCCAGCTGGGCCAGGTGGGCCGGCCTGGCCGGTGAGCTGGGCTGTCTGGCCCAGTTGGCCAGGGGGCCTTTTATTCTTTTTAGTTTTGTTTGGTTTTCTGTTTTTGTAGTTTCTTTTCTTTTTATTTATTTTCTTTTCTGTTTTAAATAATTTTAAATCATCTAGGCATTTTATAAAAATGTGTTTGCTTTATTATAATTACCCTGGAATTTAACTGCACACTCCGAACATTTTTTTTTCAATTTTTGAAAAACTTTTATTGTTGACTTCATTTTAATTTTAGAATTTTGAAGCGGTTTCGAATTAACCCGAGATTAACTACAGTGACAGAGGTGACGTGGCACCATTAACGTGAGATTACTGTAGCATGATTATCCGGGTGTTACAGTACTCAAAAGCTCTGGCGCGTTCATATACCCAACCTCTTTACTTCATAATTTTAATATGTTAAATCATGCACTTGCATTCCGGCTCATTTCGACCTCGAGCGATCCTCATCTTTGGGAAATTCACTGGATCCGAAGTTGATGGACAACGGGTCCCTTCTGGCGGCCTCCTCTCCCAAGACTATGGAGGACGCTGAAGTGCTGTCCCGAAGGACCCTCCTGGCTCAGGGGGAGGCACAGGAGGCCGTCACGGTGGCACCAGAGGATGATACCTTGGCCGCCGGACACATGGGGGAGCATATCCCCATGGAGACTGGCGATGGGGGCCACATCCAATTCGGCCCCCAGCCGAATACGATCCCGGAGACCTATACAGCTCCGAAATCCGGCAAGCAGCCTCCTTCGAAAGAAGGAGGTGCATCGATTCAACCGGTGACCTCTGTCTATCCAGAGGCACCGGATACTCTACTGGAAGCGCTGCAAAGTGCTTCCATTGTTGAGGAACACCGTACCCTCATGGGTATGGTGGTTGAGAGGGTTCAGTCTGCAAAGAGTGGACTGACCGAAGCCTGCACAAGCCTTCTATCAGGCTTTGAGGTAAGCGACGCAATTGTATAAAAAGAACGTCATAGTATAGACAATAGCGCCTGAGACTCTGTCTGGTGTTCAGAAAGAAAAGCCAAACAGAGGATCAAGTAATTTTCGCAAGAGACTAATCAAAAATGTCTTATGTGAATAAGCAGGCGTCGTTGTTGGCTGCAACCTCTCATGCTGCTGAGGTCTCTGGACTAAAGCAGAGTGTGGAGCGGGCCAAGGAAGAGGTCGGCCGTGTAAAAAAGCAGCTCGAAGACAAGCAAGGTATGCAATGGCCTTTTGTATATCCGGAAAGGATGAATGATTTGTGCTGAACATAGTGCCATGATATTTATTAGGAGGGACGACCGAGGTGGAGGTCCTCAAGAAGGCGTTGGCCGAGGCCGAGGAGAGAGCGGCAAAGGAATAGGCCGCCCGCAAAAAGCTTGAGGCCAGGGTCGGTGAGGTCAAGCAGGAGCTCCAGGACGCCGTGAAAAATATGAGTCCTTGGAGCATAGCGTTGCGGATCAAGAGTCCGAACTCGCCAAGGCCCGCCAAAGCGCGCATGATGCCCGAGTTGAAGCCCAGGGCGCCCTCCAGGAAATCCAGGAGGCCAGAAAAATCGTGGCGGGTAAGGCCTTTATTATGTAGAGCAAGTATGTGAAGAAAAGGTTCCTCTTACTGACCCGGATTTGGATTTCTCCAGGGGCGTTTGCGGATCTGCCGCACAGTGTTGCCAACACTACGGAGTTCTTCCGAGCCGAAGAGGGGAGCTTGACAGAAAAGCTGTTTTGGTCGCAATACCTTGCGCCAGAACATTCGGTGCCCTTTAGCGATCAGCTAAAACAGCTGGTCGAACTGTATAGGGTGGCCGAACTAACCATGAAGGATTTAATAATCCGGCTATGGCCTGCCGAAGTCATATCCAGCAGCTACTTCAGGCTCGTGAAGCGGCTGGTCAATGCCTGCCCCCGGCTTGACGTCATCAAGCGGTCAGTCTGTATCGAAGGTGCGTGGATGGCCTTCGCCTATGTCAAGATACAATGGGCGAATATGGATGTTGTCAAGCTTGCGACCAAGGGACCACCCGCTGGCAAGGAGCACCGCACGCCGGAGCGGTATTTTGATGATGTCCTCAAGGGATCCCACATTGTAGAGGGCCAGTGTTCAAAAAGATATTATCTTCGAATGGGTACCTTCATGTTATCCCACCCTATATGATGAAAACAAGACTGATATGTAATATAATGCTTGCTGTTTATTTTGGAATTTTACCTCCTGTGCGGCCGTTTTATTAAATCTGAGAGTTGGCCAGTCGTCGGCTTCAACCCCCACGTAGGTAGTACGGGGGTGTTCGGGATGGAATCTAAACACTCTTGATCCAAGAATTTGGTCCTTGAACCAGGTGTTTAGAGCAATGAACCAGGCAATCAGATTATGTGGCTTTATCACCCTCAATTAGCCATAGGAGTTTGACAATAAAAATGTAGGCGCAGCCCCTAGTTAACATTTAATCCGGACTAGGGTAATCTACACACCTGATCGGATGAAGGTCGATTCATCGCAAAATGCAGAAAAAATCACAAAAGATTTTTAACCTCCAAAGAGCTGACCGGCTCACGCCACATCATGACAGTCAGTTTTTGGCTTTCTCTACTGAGGTGCTCATCCGGATAAACCAGGACACAATCGCAGTAGTTCTCCCTTTACTACCCTAGCCGATAGAGCGGAACATAAGGTAGTAAGCACAGGAGCCGGGCAACCCAACTATTGACCAAAGACATGATTTGGAGCTATGCATATAATGCTAAATTCGGGGGCCGAACTATACTGTAAAAGTGTTCGGACTTGTTGCCGTAGTATGGAGCATAATAAAGCCCCTGGCGAATTACGGCGTACCAAAGTGTACGGATGTAGTCGATAAGAATAGCGAAATAAAATGAAGTAAAAAGCTAGTGCCACATGAGTTAGGTCGCAAACTGTTTTCATTATAATTTTAATTAATACGTCAAATCTTATTTGTACAAATAGTGCGATAAGCAACAGGGCTATTTAACATGCCAAGACCAAGGAGGAGATACATACGGGTCCTGAAAATAGGTAGAATGATCGTTAAGAAGAACATCTAGAGATTCCCCCACACGTCTGTGCTACTTGCCACCTTGGTATATCCGTCCTTTGAAAGGACTGATTACAGGCCGTTGAGAGGGGCCTATGGAAAAGAAACCTGAAAAGGATAAAAAGAAAAGTAAAAGTATGTGTGTCCAGGGAAGGTCGAGCCATATTGTGGACCATAGTCTGGTTATGCCTCCGTCTCTGCCCATGGTATTTTTAGTGTGTAGTTATGTGCGCGTGGTATGTATGCCGCCACTTGGTCGAGACTGAGACAGAGGCCGAATTTCTAGTCAAGCTCCTGATGAGCTGGACTGTCCTGTTGCAGAGTAGTCCAGACTTGTTTGACAGTGTCTGAGAGCATGGCCACTGAATTAAGGTTCTGCTTGTGAAGGTCGCTCTGTACTTCTGCTGCCAGGTCCGCGGTGTGCTCCTCGGTATAGAGGGAGTGCTCCGTGTTTCCATTGACTATGATGACACTGCGTGGTCCGGGCATCTTGAGCTTGAGATAAGCATAGTGTGGCACCGCATTGAATCGCGCAAATGTAGTTCATCTGAGCAGTGCGTGATAGCCACTGTGGAAGGGGACGATATCGAAGATTAACTCTTCGCTTCGGAAGTTGTCCGGAGATCCGAAGACGACCTCCAATGTGATTGAGCCCGTGCAACGGGCCTCTACACCTGGTATAACTCCTTTAAAGGTAGTTTTGGTGGGCTTGATCCTTGATGGATCGATTCCCATTTTGCACACTGTATCTCATAAAGCAGGTTGAGGCTGCTGCCACCGTCCATGAGGACTCGTGTGAGGTGGAATCCATCAATTATTGGGTCGAGAACAAGTGCGGCTGAACCGCCATGATGGATACTGGTCGGATGGTCCCTGCGATCAAAGGTGATCGGGCAACCATGGGTTGAATTTTGGGGCGACTGGCTCTATCGCATAGACGGCCCTGAGCGCGCGTTTGCGCTCCCTCTTGGGGATATGGGTAGCGTATATCATGTTCATCGTTTTGACCTGAGGGGGAAACTTCTCATGTCCCCCTGTGTTCGGCGGACGGGACTCCTCATCGTCATTCTCACTTTGCGACCCCTTCTCCTTGTCTTCGGCATTTAACTTGCCTGCCTGTTTAAAGACCCAATAGCTCCAGTGGGTATGATTGGCTGGTTTATCAGGGGTGCCGTGGATCGGACATGGACGATCGAGTATGCGGTCCAAGCTAGAAGAGCCATGATTATTCCTTTTATATGGCTTCTTTCGCTGACTGGACTTGGAGCCACTAAATCCGGCGTTGACCGCCGTGTCATCAGTATTGTCACCATTGTTTCAACGCTTATGCCTGTTGCATCGGGTCTTTCCGTTGTTATTTCTGGCTTCACAGGTGCCAGGTTCGCTTGCATTGTTATTGCTACGGGCTAACCAGCTATCTTCGCCCGCACAAAAGCGGATCATGAGTGCCGCGAGGGCTGCCATGGACTTTGGCTTTTCCTAGCCGAGGTGTCGGGTAAGCCATTTGTCATGGATGCTGTGTTTAAAGGCTGCTAGGGCTTCAGCATCTGGACAGTCAACGATCTAGTTCTTTTTAGTTAAGAATCTGGTCCAGAATTTCCTGGCTAACTCTCCGGGCTATTGGACTATGTGACTTAGGTCATCGGCATTCGGAGGTCGGACGTATGTGCCTTAGAAGTTGTTGCGGAAGGCGTCTCCCAGGTCCTCCCAGCTGCCAATAGATTTTTTAGGCAGACTGTTCAGCCAGTGCCGGGCCGGTCCCTTGAGTTTTAGGGGGAGGTATTTGATGGCATGAAGATCATCACCGTGGGCCATATGAATATGGAGAATAAATTCTTCAATCCATACCGCGAGATCTGTTGTTCCATCATATGATTCGATATTCACGGGTTTGAACCCTTCTGGGAATTCATGCTCCATTACTTCATCAGCGAAGCAGAGGGAGTGTGCCGCGCCTCTATATTGGGCCAGATCGTGACGTAGTTCGAATGGAGTCCATCTGCGGTTTTCGGCCTGAACGTGATTGTGCTTGTCATGTCCGGCTTGATAGCCGTCGTCGCGCATCGGGGCACGCCCCCGTGATCCGTAGATCGATCTGGCCGGACCTGCTTTATTCTTCAGGTCCTGCCGTAGGTCATATGTATGTTCCCGAGCTGTTTTATCTCTACCTTTACGGCGAGGTAGGACGGGTTGGCATTCGGCTTGAGTTGTCGCCTTGTCCCGGCCACATGGTGGTCGATCAGCCGTGTTATGCACTGATGGTACGGGCTCAAGTGCCTCGTCATCGAATTGAGGTAGCAATTTGCGGTTCGGGTAACTTTTGGTTGGGCGCTCGAGGTTGTATTCCTCTGCTTCTAGGACATTAGTCCATCTATTGTTGAGTAGATCTTGATTAGCTTGAAGCTGATGTTGTTTCTTTTTCAGGCTCCTTGAAGTGGCTATTAGCCGTTGCTTAAAGCGCTCCTGCTCGAGAGGTTCCTCAGCCACGATAAAGTCTTCGTTGCCGAGGCTCACCTCATCCTCGGAGGGTGGAAGGTAATTACTGTCCTCCGAGTCTTTGTTTGCAGCCTGTTCATCGGGGCTAGCTTGCCCATCCTCCCAATCATCTTGTTCAGAGTTTTGCTCGACGGGGTTTTCTTGGTCTTCGGCATCATCCGGAGTATTGTTGTTTCTCATGCCGGTATTGCTGTCTTTGCTGCGGCGTGATTTAGAGCGGCACTATCGGTGCTTTGGTTGTATCTCAAGAGGTTTATCCTCAATTGGGTCTTCTTTGTCATCGCCGTTAGCTTCCTTTGGTGTATCCACCATGTATACGTCATACGAGGAGGTGGTCGTCCAGTGTCCGGTAAATGGCGGGTTTTTGGCTTGCTCCTCTCCGGCATCGTTGTCCATACCGTCGATGTCTTCGGAGCCATAATCGAGCATGTCAGTTAAGTCCTCGACTATGGCGATGAAGTGGGTGGTGGGTGGGATGTAAAATTCCCCGCTCTCAGCCCCTAGTCCGGGTTGGGCGTAGTTCGGATGTTGCTCCTCTGTAATCACGAGGGATCGCATCAAGTCCAGAGCCTCGCTTAAAGGTGAGATTTGGCCCGAGAGAAGAGAGCCCGTGGAGTACGGCGAGAGGGAGACTCCTTGGCCGAACTCACATGATGTCGGAGAAGGGTCCGGCTCCATGATGGCTGCCAACGACACTACTTCCCCCTGGCTCTCCCACAATGGGTTTGGTGGCCGTAGATAGTCCGGTGAGCTCAGGGAGCCTGTCTTCAGACCTGGTGATGCGCTCCGAATCTAAGGCCGGAGCGGAGATTGAGGGCGCGAATAGTTGGAGGATCAAGTCTCCTCGAATATCCGCGACATAGTCCAAATTTCCAAAACTAATCTGGTGACCTGGGGCGTAGCTGTCGATCTGCTCTAGATGGCCAAGCGAGTTGGCCCGCAGTGCGAAGCCACTGAACACAAAGATCTGGACGGGGAGGAAAACCTCCCCCAGGGCAGCTTTGTTATAGATGATTGATGGAGCCATCGAACCTTCTGGTGACGACACAGTGGAACTCTCAATTAAAGCACCAATGTCGGTGTCAAAACCGGCGGATCTCGGGTAGGGGGTCTCAAACTGTGCATCTAAGGTTGATGGTAACAGGAGACAGGGGACACGAAGTTTTACCCAGGTTTAGGCCCTCTTGATGGAGTTAATACCCTATGTCCTACTTGATTGATATTGATAAGTATGAGGGTTACAAGAGTTGATCTACCACGAGATCATAATGGCTAAAACCCTAGAAGTCTAGCCTGTAAGATTATGATTGCCTCTACGGACTAAACCCTCCGGTTTATATAGACACTGGAGGGGACTAGGGTTGTACAAAGTCGGTTACAGAGAAAGGAATCTTCATATCCGAATGCCAGGCTTGCCATCCATGCCAAGGAGAGTCCCATCAGGACACTTGAGAGAGTCTTTTGTCTTGTATCTTCATAGCCCATTAGTCCGGCCCATGTCCAACAGGTCGGACGCCCGAGGACCCCTTAATCCAGGACTCCCTCAGTAAGTAAGAACTCTGCATCCATCTTTTTACTGCCCATAATGAGTTGTGTTAGATGACAATGTCTGAATCTTTTTCCTTTGCAGTGGTTGCCAAAGCATCTTACTCAAGATTACCTCTCAAACTACATGATTGGTGGGCATGCAAAGGTTAAAGTATTTCTATTAGAACACGATGATTATCTAGATGTTTCCATGAAGACCATGAAGGATGGTCGGTCGGCTATCACAAGGGGTTGGACTAGAGTCGTGCGTGCCTTCTGCATGGAGGAGGGCACAATATGGGCATTCCGCTTCAACTTGTTCAGCAACCAGAATATATTTCGCCTCTTTCTTTACCGTCTTTAATAGTACAAGTATACAACTGTGGTTCATCATTATTTATTTGGTTCTTATGTAATTCTTGAACATATGTACCTATGAATCGAATAATGCATTGTTTGAACCTGATGGATATGAATAAAGTTGTAGCATACATTCAAATTCAAATCCAAATCCGGTACAATTTGGAAAAGTAACAATTAAATTATGGTGAAATTACGCTCTCCAGGTTGTTACGGCACACACGGTTGGTAAAACACAAACGTTTTCGATATGCACCATAATCGAAGACGGTTCATAGAGAGGAAACATGTGCAAGCATGCACAAAGTTGTTGTTTGCAAAGCGTGTGCGATGTCAGGCAAAATAACAAACGGTGCGGGAAAACTAAACATTTGTGTTAGTTGCCTTATCGTACATGATTCACAACCATGAACTGTTTCTGATGAAGTATGCATCGTAAACGTTGCACCACATAATAGCATGTGCGATAGTTGTCGTGTACGACGATGTTACGACGGTCCAGCATTTCGTAATCCTGTTGACACTCGTATGACGATTAGCTAATCTTCTGAACGGTGAACCGTTTGTGATGGGCCATGCATCATACACGTTCTATAATAGTGAACCGTTTGTGATGGGCCGCGCATCATAAACATAGCACCAGAGAATACCGACTGCGATGGCAATGCAAGCAGAAACAAGTAGGAGTACTATAGGGGCCCTATCCCCGACGGTTTTCGGGTCGTGTGGGAAGGACCCCCCTATCGCCCACACTCACTTGGCGACGGTTCCCAATGCCATCGCGGAAAGGGGTTTTAAACCGTTTGTTCAGGACCGACGCGCACCAGTGGTTAGTGTTATGCCTTTCTCTTTATATAGAAGACTTGACTTGAATAAACTCACACCTACTGAAATATCTTTGCAAATGGGTGACAAATCAACTGCTATACCTATCGGTATCTGTGAGGATGTGCCCGTTGTTGTTGCTAATGTTACTATTTTGACCGACTTTGTTATACTTGAGATGCCCGAGGACGACAACATGTGGATTATCCTTGGTGGACCCTTCTTGAATACTGCAGGGGCTGTTATTGATTGCAATAAAAGTAAGTGTTGGAAATATGCCCTAGAGGCAATAATAAATTAGTTATTATTATTATATTTCATTGTTCATGATAATCGTTTATTATCCGTGCTAGAATTGTATTGATAGGAAACTCAGAAACATGTGTGGATACATAGACAACACCATGTCCCTAGTAAGCCTCTAGTTGACTAGCTCGTTGATCAATAGATGGTTACAGTTTCCTGACCATGGACATTGGATGTCGTTGATAACGGGATCACATCATTAGGAGAATGATGTGATGGACAAGACCCAATCCTAAGCCTAGCACAAGATCGTGTAGCTTGTTTGCTAAAGCTTTTCTAATGTCAAGTATCATTTCCTTAGACCATGAGATTGTGCAACTCCCGAATACCGTAGGAGTGCTTTGGGTGTGCCAAACATCACAACGTAACAGGGTAGCTATAAAGGTTCACTACAGGTATCTCCGAAAGTGCCTGTTGGGTTGGCACGAATCGAGACTGGGATTTTTCACTCCGTGTAAACGGAGAGGTATCTCTGGGCCCACTCGGTAGGACATCATCATAATGTGCACAATGTGATCAAGGAGTTGATCATGGGATGATGTGTTATGGAACGAGTAAAGAGACTTGCCGATAACGAGATTTAACAAGGTATCGGGATACCGACGATCGAATCTCGGGCAAGTATCGTACCGATAGATAAAGGGAATTGTATACGTGATTGATTGAATCCTTGACATCGTGGTTCATCTGATGAGATCATCGTGGAACATGTAGGAGCCAACATGGGTATCCAGATCCCGCTGTTGGTTATTGACCGGAGAGTTTTCTCGGCCGTGTCTGCATGACTCCCGAACCCGTAGGGTCTACACACTTAAAGTTCGATCACGCTAGGGTTATAGGGAAAGTATGTGCGCGGTTACCGAATGTTGTTCGGAGTCCCGGATGAGATCCCGAACGTCACGAGGAGTTCCGGAATGGTCCGGAGGTAAAGATTGATATATAGGAAGTATGGTTTTGGCCACCGGAAGTGTTCCGGGCATCACCGGTAGTGTACCAGGACTACCGGAAGGGTCCGGGGGTCCACCAGGTGGGGCCACCAGCCCCGGAGGCCTACATGGGACAATAGTGGGAAGGGACCAGCCCGTAGGTGGGCTGGGGCACCTCCCACCAAGGCCCAAGGCGCCTCCAAGAGGGGAAAGGGGCAAACCCTAGGGCAGATGGGCCCTAAGGCCCACCTCAGGTGCGCCTCCCCCTCTCCCCCTTGTGGCCGCCACCCTAGATGGGATCTGGGGCTGCCGCACCCCTTGGGGTGGGAACCCTAGGTGGGGGTGCAGCCCTCCCTCTCCCCCTATATATAGTGGAGGCAAAGGGGCAGCCCAACACACGAAGTTCTTCCCCTGTTGGCGCAGCCCTACCCCTCTCCCTCCTCGTCTCTCGTAGTGCTTGGCGAAGCCGTGCTGGAGTCCCGCGCTCCTCCACCACCACCACGCCGTCGTGCTGCTACTGGAAGGAGTCTTCCCCAACCTCTCCTTCTCCCCTTGCTGGATCAAGGCGTAGGAGATGTCACCGGGCTGCACGTGTGTTGAAAGTGGAGGCGCCGTTGTTCGGCGCTTAGATCGGAATCAACCGCGATCTGAATCGCTACGAGTACGACTCCTTCATCTGCGTTCTTGCAACGCTTCCGCTTAGCGATCTACAAGGGTATGTAGATGCACTCCCCTTCCCCTCGTTGCTAGATTACTCCATAGATTGATCTTGGTAAGGCGTAGAAAATTTTAAATTTCTGCTACGATCCCCAACAGTGGCATCATGAGCTAGGTCTATGTGTAGTTTCTATGCACGAGTAGAACACAAGTTGTTGTGGGTGTCGATTTTGTCAATTTACTTGCCGTTACTAGTCTTATCTTGATTCGGTGGCATCGTGGGATGAAGCGGCCCAGACCGACCTTACACGTACTCTTACGTGAGACTGGTTCCACCGACTGACATGCACTAGTTGCATAAGGTGGCTAGCGGGTGTCTGTCTCTCCCACTTTAGTCGGATCGGATTCGATGAAAAGGGTCCTTATGAAGGGTAAATAGAAATTGGCATATCACGTTGTGGTTTTCGCGTAGGTAAGAAACGTTCTTGCTAGAAACCTATAGCAGCCACGTAAAAACTTGCAACAACAATTAGAGGACGTCTAACTTGTTTTTGCAGCATATGCCTTGTGATGTGATATGGCCAAAAGGATGTGATGAATGATATATGTGATGTATGAGATTGATCATGTTCTTGTAATAGGAATCACGACTTGCATGTCGATGAGTATGACAACCGGCAGGAGCCATAGGAGTTGTCTTAATTTATTTATGACCTGCGTGTCAACATAAACGTCATGTAATTACTTTACTTTATTGCTAAAGCGTTAGCCATAGTAGTAGAAGTAATAGATGACGAGACAACTTCAAGAAGACACGATGATGGAGATCATGATGATGGAGATCATGGTGTCATGCCGGTGACAACGATGATCATGGAGCCCCGAAGATGGAGATCAAAAGGAGCAAAATGATATTGGCCATATCATGTCACTATTTGATTGCATGTGATGTTTATCATGTTTTACATCTTATTTGCTTAGAACGACGGTAGCTTAAATAAGATGATCCCTCACTAAAATTTCAAGAAAGTGTTCCCCCTAACTGTGCACCATTGCGAAGGTTCGTTGTTTCGAAGCACCACGTGATGATCGGGTGTGATAGATTCTAACGTTCGAATAAAACAGGTGTTGATGAGCCTAGCATGTACAGACATGGCCTCGGGACACATGCGAAACACTTAGGTTGACTTGACGAGCCTAGCATGTACAGACATGGCCTCGGAACACGGAAGACCGAAAGGTCGAACATGAGTCGTATAAAAGATACGATCAACATGAGATGTTCACCGTTGATGACTAGTCCGTCTCACGTGATGATCGGACACGGCCTAGTCGATTCGGATCATGTTTCACTTAGATGACTATAGGGATGTCTATCTGAGTGGGAGTTCATTAAATGATTTGATTAGATGAACTCAGTTATCATGAACATAGTCTAAATTTTCTTTGCAAATATGTTGTAGGAAAATAGCTCACGTTGTAGCTCTCTGTTTCAATACGTTCCTAGAGAAAGATTAAGTTGAAAGATATTGTAAGAAATGATGCGGACTAGGTCCATAGTCCGAGGAGTGTCCTCACTGCTACACAGAAGGCTTACGTCTTTGATGCACCGCTCGATGTGCAAACCCCTACAACGTCGCCTGTGGATGTTGTGAACACCTGACAGACACATCCTGATGACTACTTGATAGTTTAGTGCACCATACTTTATGGCTTAGAATCGCGATTCCAATGACGTTTTGAACGCCATAGAACATATGAGATGTTCCAAGAGCTGAAATTGGGATTTCAGGCTCATCCCCGTGTTGAGAGGTGTGAGACCTCTGACAAGTTCTTTTGCCAACAAGATGGAGGAGAATAGCTCAGCTAGTGAGCATGTGCTCAAAATGTCTGGGTGCTACAATCACTTAAATCAAGTGGGAGTTAAACTTCCAGATAAGATAGTGAATGATAGAGTTCTCTAGCCACTATCACTAAGCTACTAGATCTTCGTGATGAACTATGACATGCAAGGGATGGAGTTGATCCCGGAGCTGTTCGCGGTGCTTAAGACCGCAAAAGGTAGAAATCAAGAAGGAGCATCAAGTGTTGATGGTTTAACAAGACCACTGGTTTCAAGAAGGGCAAGGGCTAGAAGGGAAACTTCATGGATGGCAAACCAGTTGCCGCTCCAGTGAAGGAACCCAAGGTTGAACCCAAACCCGAGACTAAGTGCTTCTATTGTAAGGGGAACGGTCACTGGTAGCGGAATTACCCCAAATGCATGGTAGATAAGAAGGCTGGCAACTTCAACAAAGTATATACGTGTTATTAATGTGTACCTCACTAGTACTCCTGGTAGCACCTGGGTATTGGATACCGGTTCAGTTACTATTATTGGTGACTTGAAGCAAAAGCTACGGACTAAACGGAGACTGGCTAAGGGCGAGGTGACGATGTGTGTTGGAAGTGTTTCCAAAGTTGATGAGATCACCATCGCACGCTCCATCTGCCTTCGGGATTAGTATTGAACCTAGATAAATGTTATCAGGTGTCTACGTTGAGCATGAATATGATTAGATCATGTTCATTGCAATACGGTCATTCATTTAAGTTAGAGAATAATGGTTATTCTGTTTACATGAATGATACCTTTCATGGTCATGCACCCTATGTGAATGGTTCATTGAATCTCGGTCGTGGTAATACACATGTTCACGCCAAAAGATGTAGAGTTAATAATGATAGTACCACTTTCTCGTGGCACTGCCGCTTAGGTCATATTGGCGTAAGATGCATGAAGAAACTCCATGTCGATGGATGTTTGGAGTCACTTGATTTTGAATCACTTGACACATGCGAGCCATGCCTCATGGGCAGGATGACTAAGACCCCGTTTTCAGGTACAATGAAACGGGCAAGTGACTTGTTGGAAATCATGCATGCTGATGCGTGTGATCCAATGAGAATTGAAGCGTGCGGTGGATATCGCTATTTTCTCATCTTCACTGACGATTTGGGTAGATATAGGTATATCTACTTAATGAAGCACAAGTCTGAAACGTTTGAAAAGTTCAAGCGATTTCAGAGTGAAGTTAAGAATCATCATAACAATAAGATCATGTTCCTACGATCTGATCAAAAGGGGATTTTCTGAGTTATGAGTTTGGCAATCACTTAAGACATTGTGGAATTGTTTCACAGTTGAAGCCACCTGGAACACCACAAGGTAATGGTGTGTCCGGACGTCGTAATCGAACCCTATGAGATATGGTGCGATCTATGATGTCTCTTACCAATCTACCGTTTTCATTTTGAGGTTATGCGTTAGAGACAGCTGCATTCACTTTAGATAGGACACCATCTAAGTCCGTTGAGACGACGTCATATGAACATTGGTTTGGCAAGAAACCAAAGTTGTCGTTTCTTAATGTTTGGGGCTGCGATGCTTAAGGGCTTCAGCCGGAGAAGCTCGAACCCAAAGCGGACAAACACATCTTCATAGGATACCCAAGGGTGACAGTTGGGTATACCTTCTATCTCAGATCCGAGGGCAAATTGTTTGTCGCTAAGAACGGGTCCTTTCTCGAGAAGGAGTTTCTCTCGAAAGAATTGAGTGGGAGGAAGATAGAACTTGATGAGGTTGTCGAACCTTTACTTCAACCAGAGAGTGATGCAACACAGAAAGATGTTTTCTGTGGCGCCTACGTCTGTTGAATAGGAAGTTAATGATAGTGATCATGAAGCTTCGGATCAAGTTGCTATCGAACCTCGTAGGTCGACAAGGATATGTACTACTCCTGAGTGGTACGGTAATCCTGTCTTAGATATCATGTTGTTAGACAACAATGAACCTACGAGCTATGGAGAAGCGATGGTGGGCCCGTATTCCGACAAATGGTTAGAAGCCATGAAATCCGAGATAGGATCCATATATCAGAACAAAGTATGGACTTTGGTGGACTTGCCCGATGATCGGCAAGCCATTGAGATAAATGGATCTTTAAGAAGAAGACGGACGTGGGCGGTAATGTTACCGTCTATGAAGCTCGACTTGTGGGAAAGAGTCTTTTCACAAGTTCAAGGAGTTGACTACGATGAGAATTTCTCACCCGTAGCGATGCTTAAGTCCGTCGGAATCATGTTAGCATTAGCTGTATTTTTCGATTATGAAATCTTACAGATGGATGTCAAAACAAGTTTTCTTACCAGTTTTCGTAAGAAAAGTTGTATGTGATACAATAAAAGGTTTTGTCGATCCTAAGGATGCTAAAAGGTATGCTGGCTCCAGCAATCCTTCTATGGACTAGAGCAAGCATCTCGGAATCGGAATATATGTTTTGATGGAGTGATCAAAGCTTTTAGGTTTATACAATGTTTGCTAGAAACTTGTATTTACAAGAAAGTGAGTGGGAGCACTACAACATTTCTGATAAGTATATGTGGATGACATATTGTTGATCCGAAATAATGTAGAATTTCTGGAAAGCATAAACGGTTGTTTGAAGAGTGTTTTTCAAAGGAAGACCTGGATAAAGCTGCTTACATATTGGGCATCAAGATCTATAGAGATAGATCAAGACGCCTGATGATACTTTCAAAGAACGCACACCTTGACATGTTTTTGAAGGAGTTCAAAATAGATCAGTCAAAGAAGGGGTTCTTACCTGAGTTGTAAGGTGTGAAGTTGAGTAAGACTCAAAGATTGACCACGGCAGAAGAAAGAGGAAGGACGAAGGTCGTCCCCTATGCTTTTGTCATAGGCTCTATACGGTATGCCATGCTGAGTACCGCACCTGATGTGTGCCTTGCCACATGTCTGGCAAGAGGGTACAAAGGTGATCTAGGAGTAGATCACCAGATAGCGGTCAAAATTATCCTTAGAGGAATAAGGAAATGTTTCTCGGTTATGGAGGTGATAAAGAGTTCGACGTAAAGAGTTATGTCGATGCAAGCTTAACACCTATCCGGATAGCTCTGAGTAGAGATACCGGATACGTATAATGGAGCAACAATTTGGAATAGCTCCAAGTGGAACGTGGTAGCAGCATCTACGATATGACATAAAGTTTTGCGAAATACATAGGGATCTGAATATGGCAAGACCCGTTGACTACAACCTCTCTCACAAGCATAACATGATCAAACCCAGAACTCTTTGAGTGTTTATCACATAGTGATGTGAACTAGATCATTGAGTCTAGTAGACTCTTGGATGTTGGTCACATGGCGATGTGACCTGTGAGTGTTAATCACATGGCGATGTGAACTAGATTATTGACTCTAGTGCAAGTGGGAGACTGTTGGAAATATGCCCTAGAGGCAATAATAAATTAGTTATATTATTATATTTCATTGTTCATGATAATCGTTTATTATCCATGCTAGAATTGTATTGATAGGAAACTCAGATACATGTGTGGATACATAGACAACACCATGTCCCTAGTAAGCCTCTAGTTGACTAGCTCGTTGATCAATAGATGGTTACGGTTTCCTGACCATGGACATTGGATGTCGTTGATAACGGGATCACATCATTAGGAGAATGATGTGATGGACAAGACCCAATCCTAAGCCTAGCACAAGATCGTGTATTTTGTTTGCTAAAGCTTTTCTAATGTCAAGTATCATTTCCTTAGACCATGAGATTGTGAAACTCCCGGATACCGTAGGAGTGCTTTGGGTGTGCCAAACGTCACAACGTAACTGGGTGGCTATAAAGGTTCACTACAGGTATCTCCGGAAGTGTCTGTTGGGTTGGCACGAATCGAGACTGGGATTTGTCACTCCATGTAAACGGAGAGGTATCTCTGGGCCCACTCGATAGGACATCATCATAATGTGCACGATGTGACCAAGGAGTTGATCACGGGATGATGTGTTATGGAACGAGTAAAGAGACTTGCCGGTAACGAGATTGAACAAGGTATCGGGATACCGACGATCGAATCTCGGGCAAGTATCATACCGATAGATAAAGGGAATTGTATACGGGATTGATTGAATCCTTGACATCGTGGTTCATCCGATGAGATCATCGTGGAACATGTAGGATCCAACATGGGTATCCAGATCCCACTGTTGGTTATTGACCGGAGAGTTGTCTCGGCCATGTCTGCATGACTCCCGAACCCGTAGGGTTTACACACTTAAGGTTCGATGACACTAGGGTTATAGGGAAAGTATGTACGCGGTTACCGAATGTTGTTCGGATGCCCGGATGAGATCCCGGACGTCATGAGGAGTTCCGGAATGGTCCGGAGGTAAAGATTGATATATAGGAAGTATGGTTTTGGCCACCGGAAG
The DNA here is from genome assembly GCF_018294505.1 of Triticum aestivum. Taxonomy (NCBI): domain Eukaryota; kingdom Viridiplantae; phylum Streptophyta; class Magnoliopsida; order Poales; family Poaceae; genus Triticum; species Triticum aestivum. The sequence goes on from NC_057797.1 coordinate 129,232,776, forward strand.
TGTTCCGGGCATCACCAGTAGTGTACCAGGACCACCGGAGGGGTCCGGGGGTCCACCAGGTGGGGCCACCAGCCCCGGAGGCCTACATGGGCCAATAGTGGGAAGGGACCAGCCCCTTGGTGGGCTGGGGCGCCTCCCACCAAGGCCCAAGGCGCCTCCAAGAGGGGAAAGGGGCAAACCCTAGGGAAGATAGGCCCTAAGGCCCACCTCAGGTGCGCCTCCCTCTCCCCCTTGTGGCCGCCACCCTAGCTGGGATCTGGGGCTGCCGCACCCCCTGGGGTGGGAACCCTAGGTGGGGGCGTAGCCCTCCCTCTCCCCCTATATATAGTGGAGGCAAAGGGGCAGCCCAACACACAAGTTCTTCCCCTGTTGGCGCAGCCCTACCCCTCTCCCTCCTCGTCTCTCGTAGTGCTTAGCGAAGCCCTGGTGGAGTCCCGCGCTCCTCCTCCACCACCACGCCGTCGTGCTGCTGCTGGAAGGAGTCTTCCCAACCTCTCCTTCTCCCCTTGCTAGATCAAGGCGTAGGAGACATCACCGGGCTGCACGTGTGTTGAACGCGGAGGCGCCGTTGTTCGGCGCTTAGATCAGAATCAACCGCGATCTGAATCGCTACGAGTACGACTCCTTCATTCGCGTTCTTGTAACGCTTCCGCTTAGCGATCTACAAGGGTATGTAGATGCACTCCCCTTCCCCTCATTGCTAGATTACTCCATAGATTGATCTTGGTAATGCGTAGAAAATTTTAAATTTCTGCTATGATCCCCAACAGTAAGGTCACTTTTCATTTTAATGACAATGAGCATACGGTGCACTTTCCGAAGAAACAATTCCAAGTGAATGGTATTAATGTTATTGAAAAATATCCGACAATCACTATTGGAAGTTTTAAAATACCTCTACCTACTGTCAAAAACAAATATGAAATGCTTATTGTTGGGGAAATGCATATCCCCATTGAGGTAACTTAGTGATTTACGAAAGTTCTTCGATTTCATGCTAATCGAAAGTGGTTGTTAATAAGACTTGATCAACCTTATTAATGGATCATTTTTGAACGGTGTGAAGTTGATGAATTTAGTAAGCACTACTTTCTGTCCCCACTTTTTATCCCCTGTTTTTATTAGTTAAATAAAATAAAATGCCATGTTTTGTCTGTTTTCTGAATTTCCCGTGCAATAAAAATAACCCAAAAATAAAAGTTCTCAGAATGCCCTGAAAATTTATTAATTTAATACGATTTTTTTCTGAATATTTGAGAATTTTTGGTGCAAATAACATCAGAGGGAGGTGCACCAGGTGGGCACAACCCACCTAGGCGCACCAGCACCCCCAGGCATGCCCTGGTGGGTTGTGGTCCCCGCGTGGCCCCCCTCACTTACCTCTTGGTACCACATCATCACTTACCTCCAGAAAAAAAAATCCCCATTGCTCTCTCTCTCCCGTGTTCTTAAGCTCAAACCCGCGGATTTCGATCTCTTTGCTCAAAGCTCCATTTCTGAAACTGTTTTGGGGGATTGTCGCTTGGTATGTGACTCCACCATTTGTCCAATTAGTTTTTGTTTTAGTGGTTTATACTTTGAATAATCAGCTACTCTTGGTGTTGTTGTAGATGTGTTTGCATGTTGAATTCTTAGTGTTCTAAGTTGTTTGAATGCTTGCTATGGCCTCTATGTATCCCTATGAGTAGTTGCTATCAATCTTACAAAGTTTTGTTGACAAATTTTTGTCACTCAAATTTTTTTATTTTCAGAAAATTGTACGTGGACATGAATATCTTCAGGAAGTTTGGATCTAAGAAGAACTCCAAGGGTGTTATTGGGGAGTCTTCTTATAATGATCTCCACCCTCGGAGGTTGGCGGAAGTACGTCCATGCGAATGGCCGCATACCCCGTTCCTGCAAGAGGCTAGAATTCTTGAGGAGTTCATGCAATATATTGCTAATGCCGGCCTCACCGACTTCATCGCAGATGAGTGTGACCAGCAACATATCCTCACAAACATATTTGTTCAGAGCTTTACTTTCTTGCCTAGAAATAATCCTCCTGAAGTGAGCTTTGATTTATATGCTGAAAACCATCATATACCACTTACTGAATTTTGTGACATATGCTTGATCCCGTATGATGGGAGCTTGGTTGAGCCTAGGCCGGCTATGTTTGAGGATTTTTATCGCACTCTGATAGTGGGTGATGAGAGAGGAGAGTCAGCCACTACGGCTGCTAGCATACACTTTCCTGCCGTACATTATTTTTCTTTATTTTTTGCTAAGTTCTTGCTTGCTAGAAAGAAAGTAGGTGCGCTCAATGCACCAAACTTTGCTGTTTTACGCCGAGCACTAGAGGGCGACAACACCTTTAGCTTGGGAGCTATTGTGGCTCGTCGCCTCCATCTTAATAAATCACGGGGTGAAATACATGGTGGGATTTATGCTACTCGTTTGGCGGCTCACTTCGAGGTTGAGATATGCCCTCGTGATTCCCCTCTAACCAAAGTTTACCTAGACCGTGCAGCCATGGATCACCACCATTTTACTGATATCAAATCTCCTCACATCCCTATTCCGTATAACCTGGTTTTTAGTGTGAGGACTCGTGAAGTTATTCCATTGCCTGCTCCTGCTTTGTTTGATTCTGTTGCCAGGGGCAGATATAGGATTATGCCAGCAGATATCATCGCCTACCGGAACGCTCAGGCTGCTGCTGAGGCAGCACACTGATACGTCTCCAATGTATCTATATTTTTTGATTGTTCCATGATGTTTTATTATCAATATTGGATGTCTTATAATCATTTTATATCATTTTTTGGTACTAACCTATTGACATAGTGCCAAGTGCCCGTTGCCGTGTTTTCCATGTTTTTTTACATCGCAAAAAATCAATATCAAACAAAGTCCAAATGCCACAAAACTTTAGCCAAGTTTCTTTGATCTCTTTTATGCATGATCTCTTATAGCCACGTATTTCTTCTCCGATATTTGGGTTTTGTTTGGCAAACTTGATCTATTTATCTTGCAATGGGAAGAGGTGCCCGGTAGTGGGTTCGATCTTACGGTGCTTGATCCCAGTGACAGAAAGGGAACTAACACGTATGTATCGTTGCTACTAGGGATAAAAAGATGGGATCTATATCTACCACCATAGATGAACGGATATCGTCTACATCATGTCATCATTCTTATTGCATTACTCCATTTTTCCATGAACTTAATACATTAGATGCATGCTGGATAGCGGTCGATGTGTGGAGTAATAGTAGTAGATGCAGGAAGGAGTCGGTCTACTAATCTTGGACATGATGCCTATGTAATAATCATTGCCAGGATATCGTCATAATTATTTGAGGTTCTATCAATTTCCCAACAATAATTTGTTCACCCACCGCTTTGCTATTTTTCTCGAGAGAAGCCACTAGTGAAACGTACGAACCCCCAGGTCTCTTTCTCATATTATTTGCCTTCGCAATCTATTTTTATTTGCTTTTATTTTTAGATATATTAAACCAAAAATCCAAAAATACCTTTCTGCAATTTATTTCATTTCGCGTTCGATCTATCAATATTTACAACTCTCTCCCGTCAAGACACCATTTCTGGCGCCTTTACCCAAAAGGGATTGACAACCCCTTTAACACGTCGGGTTGCGAGTGGTTGTTAATTGTGTGCAGGGGTCGTTTACGTTGTGTTGCTTGGTTCTCCTACTAGTTCGATAACCTTGGTTTCATATCTGAGGGAAATACCTACCGCCGTTGAGCTGCATCATCCCTTCCTCTTTAGGGAAAAAACCGACGTAGCTTCAAGCGACATCAAAAGGAATTTTTGGCACCGTTGTCGGGGAGGATCTTCATCATAACCAGGTTCCTAATCACAAATCTCATCTCCTCGCAATTTACATTATCTGCCATTTGCCTCTCGTTTTCCTCTCCCCCACTTCACAAAAATTTGTCGTTTTATTTGCCTCTCTTTTTCTGTTTTCCATTCTCTTGCTTTCTAGTCTTGATGGCTAGAGTCCCTACTCCTCCTTTGTCACAAGATTTTCAAGTCCTTTACTTCAAGCAAGGACAAGGAGAAACCTTGAAAGATGCCTAGTATAGGCTTATGGAATCGTATCGTATTTCCAACTTAAAGGGGGATGCTAAAGTTTTGCTTTGAAATATTTACATAGGATTGGCTTTGCATCATAGACAACTTCTCGATTTTGCCACTAAAGGAAACTTCATTGATCTTGATGCCAATGCTGCCTATGAAATCTTAGAGGGAATTTTGGGAATACCACCTCAAAATAAGGGGTTTCCTTTTAACCCTGAGGGAGCTCAAATGTTGGAAAAACATGGTGATTTCATTAAGCGTATGGTTGAAATACAAAAATATAATGAACCCCTCAAACACATCAATGGTAGTATCAATCGCATGAATGCCTTGATTCCTCTTTCTAATAAGCGATTGGATATTTTGGATCTTAAGATGGTTTCTTTTTCGGAGAATTTAGGGAACCGTAAAGAGCCTCCCGGGGTTGAGAAAACCCTTACAAAAATTGTCAAAACTTCGGAAGACAAAACTTAGATCCTTGCTTTATGCCGAGCTAAGGGCATAAAACTATAGCGCTTGTTGGGAGGCAACCCAATGGAAAAATTATTTTTGCTTCCTGTTTTTGAGTGTTAGCACAATTATGGTATGATATGTCTCCGTCGTATCTACTTTTCCAAACACTTTTGCCCTTGTTTTGGACTCTAACTTGCATGATTTGAATGGAACTAACCCAGACTGACGTTGTTTTCAGCAGAATTTCCATGGTGTTATTTATGTGCTGAAACAAAAGTTCTCGGAATGACCTGAAACTTCACGGAACAAATTTTCAGAAAATATAAAAAATCCTTGCAAAAGATGAAGGCCAGGGGGTCCACCACCTGTCCACCAGGGTGGGGGCGCGCCTGCCCCCTAGGGCGCGCCCCCTACCTCGTGGGCCCCTTGGAGCTCCTCCGACCTCAACTCCAACTCTATATATTTGGTTTCGGGGAGAAAAAAATCAAGGAGAAGAATTTATCGCGTTTTACGATACGGAGCCGCCGCCAAGCTCTAAAACCTCTCGGGATGGCTGATCTGGAGTCCGTTCGGGGCTCCGGAGAGGGGAATCCGTCGCCATCATCATCATCAACCATCCTCCATCACCAATTTCATGATGCTCACCGCCGTGCGTGAGTAATTCCATCGTAGGCTTGCTGGACGGTGATGGGTTGGATGGGATCTATCATGTAATCGAGTTAGTTTTGTTAGGGTTTGATCCCTAGTATCCACTATGTTCTGAGATTGATGTTGCTATGACTTTGCTATGCTTAATGCTTGTCACTAGGGCCCGAGTGCCATGATTTCAGATCTGAACCTATTATGTTTTCATCAATATATGAGAGTTCTTGATCCTATCTTGCAAGTCTATAGTCACCTATTATGTGTTATGATCCGTTAACTCCGAAGTGACAATAATCGGGATACTTACCGGTGATGACCGTAGTTTGAGGAGTTCATGTATTCGGTATGTGTTAATGCTTTGTTCCGGTACTCTATTAAAAGGAGGCCTTAATATCCCTTAGTTTCCGTAAGGACCCCGCTGCCACGGGAGGGTAGGACAAAAGATGTCATGCAAGTTCTTTTCCATAAGCACGTATGACTATATTCGGAATACATGCCTACATTACATTGATGAACTGGAGCTAGTTCTGTGTCACCCTAGGTTATGACTATTACATGATGAACCGCATCCAGCATAATTCTCCATCACCGATCCATTGCCTATGAGCTTTACATACATTGTTCTTCGCTTATTTACTTTTCCGTTGCTATTGCTATCATCACTACAAAATCCCAAAAACATTACTTTTACTACTTTTACCTTTTGCTACCGTTACCACTACTATCATATTACTTTGCTACTAAATACTTTGCTGCAGATACTAAGTTTCCAGGTGTGGTTGAATTGACAACTCAGCTCCTAATACTTGAGAATATTCTTTGGCTCCCCTTGTGTCGAATCAATAAATTTGGGTTGAATACTCTACCCTCGAAAACTGTTGCGATCCAATATACTTGTGGGTTATCAAGACTATTTTCTGGCGCCGTTGCCGGGGAACATAGCTCTATTCTTTGAGTCACTTGGGATTTATATCTGCTTATCATTATGAAGAACTGAGAGATCCAAAAACCAAGATTTATCCCTCAACTACGAGGGGAGGTAAGGAACTGTCATCTAGCTCTGCACTTGATTCACCTTCTGTTTTGAGTAAGCTTGTGACACCTAAACCTGCTTCTGCTATTCGTTCTGATATGTCGCATGTTATTGTTGATGCCACTTCTGCTATACATGATACTTATGATGAAACTACTTCTATGCTTGATACTACTGTGCCACTTGGTGAATTTCTTGATGAACAACTTGCTAGGGGTAGAGAGAATGAAATTATTGAATCTGATAATACTGATGAAAGTGATGATGAAGACTCACCTGTTATTCCTGAGGGTTATGTTTTTGATAAAGAAGCTTCTTTAGCTATTTTAGCTTGCAAAGATAGATACAAAATCAAGAGGTTATTAGCTAAATGGAATAAGCAATCTCTAAATGCTAGGATAAAACCTGATCCTGCTTTCGCTACTTCACCTATCTGTGTTACTGATAAGGATTATGAATTCTCTGTTGATCCTCATATAATTACTTTGGTTGAATCTGATCCTTTTCATGGCTATGAATCTGAAACTGTTGTGTCACATCTTACTAAATTAAATGATATAGCCACCCTGTTCACTACTGATGAGAGAACTCGTTACTTTTATATCCCTAAAATATTTCCGTTCTCATTAAAGGGTGATGCTAAGATATGGTTTAAGTCTCTTGATCCTGGTTGTGTGCGTAGTCCCCAGGATATGATTTATTACTTCTCTGCTAAATATTTCCCTGCTCATAAGAAACAAGCTGCCTTAAGGGATATATATAATTTTGTGCAAATTAAAGAAGAGAGTCTCCCACAAGCTTGGGGGAGGCTTCTCAAGTTACTTAATGTTTTGCCTGATCATCCTCTTAAGAAAAATGAAATACTTGATATCTTTTATAATGGACTAACCGATGCTTCCAGAGATTACCTGGATAGTTGTGCTGGTTCTGTTTTCAGGGAAAGAACACCGGATGAAGCTGAAATTCTATTGAATAATATGTTAACAAATGAAAATAATTGGACACCTCCGGAGCCAATTCCTGAGCCTATTCCTAAACCAACTGCGAAGAAGAGGGGTATTCTATTTCTTAGTCCTGAAGATATGCAAGAGGCAAAGAAATCTATGAAAGAAAAAGGTATTAAAGCTGAAGATGTTAAGAATTTACCTCCTATTGAAGAAATACACGGTCTTAATTTACCGCATGTTGAAGAAACATATGATCTTAATCCATTACCTATTGAAGAAATACATGGTCTTGATAACCCGACATAGGTAGTAAAGGTAAATTCTCTCTATAGATTTGATGAAGGTGATATCCCTCGTTATAAGTCTGCTAGACAATGCTTAGATGAGTTTGACAATTTCATTGTTAAACAAGAAAACTTCAATGCTTATTTTGGTAGACAATTGAAATACAATTCGAATATGCTTGAACACTTGGGTGATTATATGGCTAATGTCAAAGGTGAACTTAAACTTATTAGTAAACATGCTTCTATGGTTACCACTCAAGTAGAAGAAGTACTTAAAGCTCAAAATGATTTTCTCAATGAATTGAATAGTAAGAATAATGATAATGACGTTAGAGTTATGACTAGAGGTGGTAGAATGACTCAAGAACCTTTGTATCCTGAAGGCCACCCTAAGAGAATTGAGCAATATTCTCAGAGAAATAATGTGGACGCACCTAGTCCTTCTAAAAGGAAGAAAAAGAAAAATGATAGGACTTTGCATGCTTCTAGTGAACCTGTTACTGAACCACCTGAGAATCCAAATGACATTTCTATTTCTGATGTTGAAACACAATCTGGTAATGAACCTGAAACTAGTGATAATGCTAATAATAATGTTCATGATGATGCTCAACCTAGTAATGATAATGATATAGAAATTGAACCTGTTGTTGATCTTGATAACCCACAATCAAAGAATCAACATTATGATAAGAAAGACTTTGTTGCTAGGAAACACGGTAAAGAAAGAGAACCATGGGTTCAGAAACCCATGCCTTTTCCTCCCAAACCATCCAAGAAAAAGGATGATGAGGATTTTGAGCACTTTGCTGAAATGATTAGACCTATCTTTTTGCGTATGCGATTAACTGATATGCTCAAAATGAATCCTTATGCTAAGTATATGAAAGATATTGTTACAAATAAAAGAAAGATACCGGAAGCTGAAATTTCCACCATGCTTGCTAATTATACTTTTTAAGGGTGGAATACCTAAGAAACTTGGAGATCCAGGAGTACCCACTATACCATGCTCCATTAAAAGAAACTATGTTAAAACTGCTTTATGTGATCTTGGAGCCGGTGTTAGTATTATGCCTCTCTCTTTATATCGTAGACTTGATTTGAATAAGTTGACACCTACTGAAATATCTTTGCAAATGGCTGATAAATCAACTACTATACCTGTCGGTATTTGTGAGGATGTGCCTGTTGTAGTTGCAAACGTTGCTATTTTAACTAACTTTGTTATTCTTGATATTCCCGAGGACGATATGTCTATTATTCTTGGAAGACCCTTTTTAAATACTGCAGGGGCTGTTATTGATTGCACTAAAGGCAATGTCACTTTTCATGTTAATGGTAATGGGCATACGGTACACTTTCCGAGGAAACAACCTCAAGTTCATAGTATTAACTCTATTGGAAAAATCCCATTGATTATATTTGGAGGTTTTGAATTTCCTCCTCCTACTGTCAAGAAGAAATATGATATTCTTATTATTGGGGATGTGCATATCCTCGTTGAGGTAACATAGTGTTATTCGAAATTTCTCCGGTTCCATGTTATTCAGAATGAGTTCGTTAACAAGACTTGATCAACCTTGTTAGTGGATTCCTTTTGATGATCATGAGATGGATGAAACTAGAAGGCACAACCTTCTGTACCACACTTTTACTTTCTGTTATTTATATTAAATAAAATAAAAATAGTATTTTTTTTGTTTGTTATCTGATTATCCGTGCAATATAAAAATACCCCGAAAATAAAAGTTCTCCAAATGCCCTGAAATTCAAATATGATTTTTTCTGAAATATTTGAGAATATTTGGCACTGAGAACACAGCAGGGGGGTCACCCACCTGCCCACGAGGATGGAGGGCGCGCCTAAGGATGGCAATTTTACCCATGCACATGGATACCCATGGATATCCAACTCAAATGGACAGGGTTTGAATATGCTTGTGTACCCATGGACGGCGCCGAAACCCGACCTGATTGCTCACAGGTAGGGCATGAATATAATCTTGTGCCCGTGGATATACCCAAACCCAACCCGATAGTATGCATTAATGGGCACAATATAATATCCCTGCCCCATAGTCACATGTCCCACTAAAATTTTAAACTTTGTTATGTAAAGCATGCAAAAGGAAATTGCACAATCCCCATCGTAACTTTCAGTAGTTAACATTCAATCCCCACTAACATACTCCAGCGTCTCTTTCCTTATTTTTATCTCCTCGTTAAATGACTCATCATTCTCATCTTTTAGAAAAATACTAAATGATATTAGATTGATAGTGAATGTTGATTTACCATAAGTTGTTGTGTACAATAAGTGAAGTCTAGCTTGCCACGAGGTGAAGAATGGAAGATCTTATGTTAACATTGTCTTTTGTCTTATTTGTATATCTTGAGAGGACCCAATGGATATCCAGTGGGTATGGATATCCATCGGGTTTGGACATGGACACAATTTTTCATCTGTGGATTTTTTTATGGGCGGGCAAAGACTGTCTTCATGGATATGGATATGGATTTGATATTGTTCAACCCGATCTAAACCCGACCCATTGCCATCCTTAGGCGCGCCCTACCCCCTGGGCGCGCCCCCCTGCCTCGTGGGCCCATGGTGGCCCTCCTCCACTTATCCTTTCACCCACACACTCCTTCTTCCTCCCCCAAACACGAATATCCATCTCAAACCCGAGTCCAAGCTCATTTTGTTGCCATTTTCAATCTCCTTGCTCAAAGCACCTCTCACAAAACTGCTTGGGGAGATTGTTCCTTGGTATGTGACTCCTCCATTGGTCCAATTAGTTTTTGTTCTAGTGCTTTATTCATTGCATTTTTTTGCTGCTTAGGTGACCCTGTTCTCGAGCTTGCATGTCAAATTTATATGGTTCCAAGTAGTTTTGATGCATGATATAGGCCCTAGGCACTTGTAAGAGTAGTTGCTATCAATATTATTGAGTTTGGTTTACTTTTATTTTGAAGTTACTAAAAAATTCAGAATTTTTCAGAGGAAGAAATATGCTTGGGAAAATGTTCCAAGGTGGTTCTTCAAGGAAGCAAGGATCCAGGCTTGCAATGCGTGATGCTGGTGAAGAGCCACCAAGAGACGCTCCAGTGCGTCATTGTGAATGGCCTTCGGAAAATTTTATGGATTGAGCGGGAATTAAAGAAGAATTTAACGCATATTTGTGTAACGCCGATCTTGAGAGCTTCGAGGAAGAAAAGTACAGCCAGTATCATTATCTCACTAGTTCCTTTGTGAGGAGGTTTGAATTTTCATCTTCACGTAACTCTCCAACTGTCATGTTTGATCTTTATGAAAATTCTTACACTATGGACTTAGAGGATTTTACCACTGCTTGCAAACTTCCACAATGGGGTAGTATCAGGGATCCTCGCAAATCTGAATTTAGTGATTTTCTTGCTAGTATAACTATGGGAGAATCTAGAGATATAACACAAGCTACCATAGGGAGCATTCACTTTCCTGCTATACATTATTTTGCTCTCTTCATAGGTAGATGCATTAATGGTAAAGATGAGGCAGGTCACATGTGTATCCCTGACCTCAGTATTCTTAGGAGTCCTGTGTTAGGAGATAAATCTTATAATTTGGGAGCCATTGTTGCACGTAGGTTGCATCTTAATAGATTTAATGGAGATTTCTTTGGTGGAATTTATGCAACCCGCATAGCTAATTTTCTCGGTGTAGCCATACCAGAAGATGATATTGAATTAGCTCCTACTTACCTAGACTTTAATGCTATGGTTCACCACCAGTTTGTCGAGAGGAGTGAATCATCTCTCCATTATCGACTAATCTTTGACAGACATCGTGCTGTCCATATTACTCTCCCTGCTCCTGCCTTCTTTGATTATTAGGCAAAAGGAAGATATGTTATTACCAGAGACGAGGCAGATGAGTATGAGAGGAGGGCGGAGGCTGCTCGTCGCCACGCTACAGCTCAGGAGGCGATAGCCGCTGCATCTCAGTACGACCCCAACTTTTTGTTGGGGAACGTAGTAATTTCAAAAAAAATCCTACGCACATGCAAGATCACGGTGATGCACAGCAACAAGAGGGGAGAGTGTTGTCTACGTACCCTCGTAGACCGAAAGCGGAAGCGTTATAACAACGCGGTTGATGTAGTCGTACGTCTTCACGGCCCGACCGATCAAGCACTGAAACTACGGCACCTCCGAGTTTTTGCACACGTTCAGCTCGAAGACGATCCCCGGACTCCGATCCAGCAAAGTGTCGGGGATGAGTTCCGTTAGAACGACGACGTGGTGACGATCTTGATGTTCTACCGTCGCAGGGCTTCGCCTAAGCACCGCTACAATATTATCGAGGATTATGGTGGAGGGGGGCACCGCACACGGCTAAGAGATCAATGATCAATTGTTGTGTCTCTGGGGTGCCCCCCTGCCCCCGTATATAAAGGAGTGGAGGAGGGGCCGGCCAAGGAGGGTGGCGCACCCAAGGGGGGGGAGTCCAACTCCCACCGGGAGTAGGACTCCCCCTTTTCCTATTAGGAGTAGGAGAGAGAAGGAAGAGGAAGGAGGGAGGAAGGAAAGGGGGGCTGGCCCCCTTCCCAATTCGGATTGGGCTTGGGGGGTACGCCCCCTCCCTTGCTCCTTTCCCCTCCTTTCCACTAAGGCCCAATAAGGCCCATATACCTCCCGGGGGGTTCCGATAACCTCCCGGTGATCCAGTATTGTCCCAATCTCACCCGGAACCTTTCCGGTGTCCAAATATAGTCGTCCAATATATCGATCTTTATGTCTCGACCATTTCGAGACTCCTCGTCAAGTCCGTGATCACATCCGGGACTCCTAACAACCTTTGGTACATCAAAATATATAAACTCATAATGAAACTGTCACCGTAACGTTAAGCGTGCGGACCCTACGAGTTCGAGAACAATGTAGACATGACCGAGACACGTCTCTGGTCAATAACCAATAGCGGAACCTGGATGCTCATATTGGCTCCTACATATTCTACGAAGATCTTTATCGGTCAGACCGCATAACAACATACGTTGTTCCCTTTGTCATCGGTATGTTACTTGCCCGAGATTCGATCGTCGGTATCTCAATACCTAGTTCAATCTCGTTACCGGCAAGTCTCTTTACTCGTTCCGTAATACATCATCTTGCAACTAACTTATTAGTTGCATTGCTTGCAAGGCTTAAGTGATGTGCATTACCGAGAGGGCCCAGAGATACCTCTCCGACAATCGGAGCGACAAATCCTAATCTCGAAATACGCCAACCCAACATGTACCTTTGGAGACACCTGTAGAGCACCTTTATAATCACCCAGTTACGTTGTGACGTTTGGTAGCACACAAAGTGTTCCTCCGGTAAACGGGAGTTGCATAATCTCATAGTCATAGGAACATGTATAAGTCATGAAGAAAGCAATAGCAACATACTAAACGATCGGGTGCTAAGCTAATGGAATGGGTCATGTCAATCACATCATTCTCCTAATGATGTGATCCCGTTAATCAAATGACAACTCATGTCTATGGTTAGGAAACATAACCATCTTCGATTAACGAGCTAGTCAAGTAGAGGCATACTAGTGACACTTTGTTTGTCTATGTATTCACACAAGTATTGCGTTTCCGGTTAATACAATTCTAGCATGAATAATAAACATTTATCATGATATAAGGAAATAAATAATAACTTTATTATTGCCTCTAGGGCATATTTCCTTCACTTTTACTATGGATATCAGTCAGGCCAACCGTGACCATAGACCAACTTCGGCCAAAAGCCTAAGCTTGGGGGAGTACGTACTTCTCACTGACATTACATTTATGTTCACACACTCATTGCTAGATGTCGGTGCTCATACTTTTTCATTGTATCATCCATGCTAGTTTATTTTCCTTTTATGCTTTCTTCTTGTGTGTTTGATAAACTTTAAGAAAAACCAAAAAAATTAGTTGTAGCCTTTAATTAGTTTACTTTCCATGCTTTTAGTAGTAATTAAAAAGAAAACCCAAAAAGATTCCATGTTCTTCTTTTACTTGTTGGGAGCTCTCCCGTGTAAATAGTTTCATTTCTTTTCTTTTCTTTGGGGGTCGATAGGAGAAGACCATAATTAAATTGTTGAAGTGGCTCTTGTCTGCATTATTGTTGATCTGACAAAAGAGCCCATATTGCCTTGTCTTCTCCTGTTTATTGAATGCTTGTAGATTCCAGCTTAGTCCAATGCACGTGCACTATTATTATTATTCACATCGTTCGGTCATGCAAGTGAAAGGCAATAATGATGATTATATGATGGACTGGCTGAGATGAGAAAAGCTGGTATGAACTCGACCTCTTTTGTTTTTGTAAATATGATTAGTTCATCGTTCCTGATTCAGCCTATTATGAATAAACATGTTTGCAATGACAACTAGAGATCATAGTTTCTTGTGCCATGCTTGATTAGCTATGAGTTATAATGGTTTACCTTGCGTGCCAACATGCTATTAAAATGGTTGTGATGTGGTATGATAGGGTGGTATCCTCCTCTGAATGATTTAAGTGACTTGACTTGGTGCATGTTCACGCATGTAGTTGAAACAAAATCAACATAGCCTTCACGATATTTATGTTCATGGTGGACTATATCCTACTCATGCTTGAATTTGGTGTTGATTAATTTTAATGCATGTTCATGACTGTTGTCGCTCTCTAGCTGGTCGCTTCCTAGTCTTTTGCTAGCCTTCACCTGTACTAAGCGGGAATACTGCTTGTGCATCCAACTCCATAAACCCCAAAGTTAGTCCATATGAGTCCACCATACCTACCTATATACGGTATCTACCTGCCGTTCCAAGTAAATTTGTATGTGCCAAACTCTAAACCTTCAAATAAATATCCTGTTTTGTATGCTCGAATAGCTCATATATCAACTAGGGTTGTCCGTATCTTCCATGTTAGGCGGGTTATTCTCAAGAGGAGTGGACTCCGCTCCTCACTCGCGAGAAAGTGGCTGGTCACCGGGATGCCCAGTCCCATGATTTATGCAAACTAAATCAAAATAATTGCAAACAAAACTCCCCCTGGGACTCTTGTTAGTTGGAGGCACTCGTTGTTTTGAGCAAGCCATGGATTGATGCTTGTTGATGGAAGGAGGAGTATAAACTTTACCATTCTGTTTGGGAACCGCCTATAATGTGTGTAGCATGGAAGATATCGCCATCTCTTGGTTGTTATGTCGACAATGAAAGTATACCGCTCAAAATATTATTCATCACAATTTCAAAACCGAGCTCTGGCACCTCTACAAATCCCCGCTTCCCTCTGCGAAGGGCCTATCTATTTACTTTTATGCTGAGTCATCATCCTCTTATTAAAAAGCACCAGTTGGAGAGCACCGCTATCATTTGCAATCATTACTGTTAGTTTACATTGAGTATGACTTGACTGGATCTCTTTTACCATGAATTACAATGTCTAGTCAGTCCTTGATCTTTAAAGGTGCTCTGCATTTATGTTTTGTGGTCTCAGAAAGGGCTAGCGAGATACTATCTTGTTATATCATATTATGATTGTTTTGAGAAAGTGTTGTCATCCGAGATTTATTATTATTGCTCGCTAGTTGATTATGCCCTTGATATGTGTAAACTTGAGACCTAAGCATTATTGCAAATGTGGTTAGTTATAATCTTTGCTGAAAACTTGAATGTTGGCTTTACATATTTACAACAACAAGAGCAAATAGAGTTTGTAAAAGTTTTTCTTTATCACTTTCAGTTTATCAACTGAATTGCTTGAGGACAAGCAAAGATTTAAGCTTGGGGGAGTTGATACGTCTCCGTCGTATCTACTTTTACAAACACTTTTGCCCTTGTTTTGGACTCTAACTTGCATGATTTGAATGGAACTAACCCGGACTCACGTTGTTTTCACCAGAATTACCATGGTGTTATTTATGTGCAGAAACAAAAGTTCTCGAAATGACCTGAAACTTCACGGAACAACTTTCCGGAAAATATAAAAAATCCTTGCAAAAGATGAAGCCCAGGGGGCCCACCACCTGTCCACGAGGGTGGGGGCGCGCCCCCCTACCTCGTGGGCCCCCTAGAGCTCCTCCGACCTCGACTCCAACTCTATATATTTGGTTTCGGGGAGAAAAAAATCAAGGAGAATAATTCATCGCGTTTTACGATACGGAGCCGCCGCCAAGCCCTAAACCTCTCGGGAGGGCTGGTCTGGAGTCCGTTCGGGGCTCCGGAGAGGGGAATCCGTCGCCATCATCATCATCAACCATCCTCCATCACCAATTTCATGATGATCACCGCCGTGCGTGAGTAATTCCATCTTAGGCTTGCTGGACGGTGATGGGTTGGATGGGATCCATCATGTAATCGAGTTAGTTTTGTTAGAGTTTGATCTCTAGTATCCACTATGTTCTGAGATTGATGTTGCTATGACTTTGCTATGCTTAATGCTTGTCACTAGGGCCCGAGTGCCATGATTTCAGATCTGAACCTATTATGTTTTCATCAATATATGAGAGTTCTTGATCCTATCTTGCAAGTCTATAGTCACCTATTATGTGTTATGATCCGTTAACCCCGAAGTGACAATAATCGGGATACTTACCGGTGATGACCGTAGTTTGAGGAGTTCATGTATTCACTATGTGTTAATGCTTTGTTCCGTTACTCTATTAAAAGGAGGCCTTAATATCCCTTAGTTTCTGTAAGGACCCTGTTGCCACAGGAGGGTAGGACAAAAGATATCATGGAAGTTCTTTTCCATAAGCACGTATGACTATATTCGGAATACATGCCTACATTACATTGATGAACTGGAGCTAGTTCTATGTCACCCTAGGTTATGACTGTTACATGATGAACCGCATCCAGCATAATTCTCCATCACCGATCCATTGCCTACGAGCTTTCCATATATTGTTCTTCGCGTATTTACTTTTCCGTTGCTATTGCTATCATCACTACAAAATCCCAAAAACATTACTTTTACTACTGTTACCTTTTGCTACCGTTACCACTACTATCATATTACTTTGCTACTAAATACTTTGCTGCGGATACTAAGTTTCCAGGTGTGGTTGAATTGACAACTCAGCTTCTAATACTTGAGAATATTCTTTGGCTCCCCTTGTGTCGAATCAATAAATTTGGGTTGAATACTCTACCCTCAAAAACTGTTGTGATCCCGTATACTTGTGGGTTATCATGGTACTGTTATGATTGTATTTTTTACGTTTTAATTAGTGTTTATGCCAAGTAAAGCTTTTAGGATCTTCTTGGGCAATAGTTGTTTGATTTTGCTAAAAAAACAAAAACTTTTACGCTCACGAAATTAATTTTCATTTTTTACCAGAGAGCGATAAAATACCTATTCCACTTGCAGTAGAACAATATACAAATTTCTCGGATCATCCTATTTTTCAGAGTTTTTTGAGTTAAAGAAGTATTCCAAAGAGTCAGATTGCTACAGACTGTTCTGTTTTGACATATTCTGTTTTCTTTGTGTTGTGTGCTTATTTTGATGACTCTATGGTTTTTTTGATGATTTTTTGCCATAGAAAAGTTGGAATACAGTAGATATAATACAAAACAAAATATTAATTGGTTTGATAGAGCACTTATAGTAGTGATTTATTATTCTTATACTAAAGGATCTCACGAAGGCTTTGTTAGTTTTGTGTGATTGAAGTTTTCAAGTTTTGGGTTATCTTACGATGGATGAAGGAAGGATGTAAGAGCCTAAGCTTGGGGATGCCCCGGCATCCCAAGCTATTATCCAAGAATGAGAAACCAACTAAGCTTGGGGATGCCCCCGAGTGGCATCTCGCTTTCTTCCAACAACTATCGGTATTTTACTCGAGACTATATTTTTATTCGTCACATGATATGTGTTTTGCTTGGGGCATCTTGTATGATATGTGTCTTTACTTGTTTTATTTTGTGTTTTAAGTCATCAATCCTTGCTGGACACACCTATTTGAGAGAGTCAAAATTATGTCATGACTTGTTAGAATTGCTCTCTATGCTTCACTTAAATCTTTTATGAGCTAGGGCTTGCTCTAGTGCTTCACTTATATCTTTTTGAGCACGGTGTACTTTGTTATTTTTGAAGAAATGCTCTCTTGCTTCACTTAGATTTATTTGAGAGTTAGTAAAATTTTGAAGAAATTCTCTCTTGCTTCACTTAAATTATTTTGAGAGAAAGAAAATTTGTTATGCTCGTGATCACTTATATTTGTTGAGCTTATGAAAAGCAACACATGAAAATTAGTCCCAAAATGGTAAATATCCAAGAAGGATAAGGAAAAGGAAAAAAATGTCACGAAGATCATTGGACAAAATAAGCTTGATTCTTAGTAATAGTTTTGAGATATGATGATGTGATATGTGAGTCATCTTGATGAGAAATTATGCTTTAGTAAGAATATTGGTGTTAAGGTTTGTGATTCCCTATGCATGCACGAAAATCAATAATCATGCAATGAAAATTATATCCTACTTGTGGTGCATTATTCAGTGTTAATTATGCTTAATGCTTGCTTATGAGATTATTCGTTTCTTCGTTGGTCGCTTCCCAATCTTTTGCTAGCCTTCATTTTGCACTAAGTATGATCACTACTTGTGCATCCAAAATCCTTTAAACCAGTTTTGCCGCATGAGTCCACTATATCTACCTATATGCGGTATTATTTTGCCGTTCTAAGCAAATTTGCATGTGCCATCTCTAATTTTCAAAATAAACATCTCTTCTGTGTGTTTGTTTCGCTTGCGGAGCGGTGAGGGGTGGCTAATATTTTCCATGCTAGATGTGTTATTCTCAAGATGAGTGTTTATTCACTTGTCATTGCATGAGAGTAAGGCAAAGGTATTAGGGATGCCCAATCCTGAAATGCAAAAACAAATGAATTTACTTTATGTTATCAAATAATAAATTCCTTGGGAAGTGTTGGTATGGAGGGTATCCGTCGATACAGTTAGCCATGGAAAGTGAAAGTTATGGTGGAAAAAGGAATGAACTTTATTTTCTGTTTGGGAACCGCCTATGATATATCTATGCATGGAAAGTATTGGGAACTCTAAGTCGTTTTCGTTGGTGGGATGGATACACCTCCCAAAATGTTTTTATCTCAAAATTTTCGCTTTGAGCTCTGGCACCTCTACAAATCCCTACTTCCCACTGTGAAGGGCCTATCTTTTACTTTATGCAATTTTTATTTTGAGTCTCCATCTTCTCTTATAAAAGCACCAACTAGGAGGCAATATGATCGTGCTTAAGTATTGGATGTAGTTAATATTCGAGTGTGTTTCATGAATGGATCAATGTTTCAGCATGATCATGGTAGCAATAGTATTTAATATTATATATCTTGCTATCACTTAGTTGTTTATCTTTCTTAGCATATGTTGTTGGTGCACATAGATGAACCTAGTTGATTTAGGTTTTGTGATTGACAAATTAAACGCTAGTTTTATTCCGCGTTTATTCAAGCCTAAACCGTAATTATTTTAAAGCGCCTATTCACCCCCCACTATGCGACATCCATGATCTTTCAGACGTCGGCTCCTCCGATGGTGTGGGACGAGGGTGACGAGGGAGGGCGTGATCTTCATGGTCGATGCCCCGTCTAGCCACGGGTCTATCCAAAATTGGCATTTGGCGCCGTCGCCCAGTGTCCCTGATGTCAAACCTCGGTCTCACAAGGCAGATGGACGTAGACTTGTCCTCCGTCCAGATGGCGTGGCGGCGGCATCCTCGTAGTGGACTTGTCCTTGAGCTCCGTTGTTGCGAAGGTGTTTGCTCCAACACAGACACGAAGTTTGAGAGGTTGTCCAGAAGTGGATGCGGATTGTGGTTTGCATCGGTGTCATATGAAAGATGTGTGGATCGTATGTTTGGTTCGTGATTCGTGGCTGGCATGCATGGTTTCCTCCTCTGACATCTTAGTCATGTTGGGATATCAGATCTGGAGTTCGAAGGCATGTCCGGGGTGTTGTCCTGATCTGATTCATTCAACGTTAATAGCTTCGTCTTTGGTGAGACAACTTGGAGGTCCACAAAGCTGCATATCAGCTATGGAGCCGCGTTGAGCTCGGGTGAGGAGGTGATCCGTCATTTCCCCTTTGGTGGCTGGTATGGTGATGTCGGCGGCAGGTGAGAGGTGTGGGTGTCAAGCTCGGGGGATTCTTCGGCTTTGATTGTAATTTTCCTATTGATTGGTGTTTCTTTGTGCAAAGCTTGACGTTTGCTGTCTTTTCAGTTTTGTCAGGGCGACGTCAATGTGGCTTGTACTATGATTTTTAAGATGTATTGCAAATGAGACACGCATTATCATGAAAAAATATTCCCACTGGACCAGTACACATAGAATCGCGACAAATTTATAAAAACTACAACTGTGAGCTCATTATGTTCTTTCTTTGCCATGCTTTTTAAACTGCTTTCTTTGCCACCCTCCGTCCCACACTAGTGTCAAAAAAGTCTTTGCCTATGGGACAGAGAGTAGTTCTTTGCTAGGATGTGAAGTTTCTACACCCAGGAGCAAATGCTCCTGGTGTGAACAGTAAAATTAAATAAATTCAAGAATAATTTAAAAAATTCTGAAAATTTTGTGTGCCATACTTTCACAAATGTTTGTTGTGACTGCAAAATTTCATTGCAAAATCACATTGGTGGAAGGCGTGGTAAAAAAAACAAAATTGATGCTCTGAAAATGTTACTTACAAAAGCATTTTGGAGCTCTGATTTTTTTGACACATCTTCCACCAATGTGATTTCCCAATGAAATTTTGCGTGCAAAACAAACATTTGTGAAAGTATGTCACAAAAAAATTTCAAAATTTTTTAAACATTTTTTCTATTTTACTATTCATACCAGGAGCATTTGCTCCTGGGTGTAGAAAGGTACTTCCGTCTTTGCTATGCTAACTGAACTTCGTAGCGTACGGGCATGTACAATGGTTGATAAGATAGTCTTATCTTAAGTCTTGCATGTAATTTAGAGATGACAAAAAGACATGTTTACGATGGGTCATCTCTTAACCTTATCTCTAATGACTAGTTATTCCTAAAAACATAGTAAACCATATTATGTTAAGAGATCATCTCTTGTCTTCTCTTAAATAAGAGAAGACAAGTCTTTTCTTATGATTTCTCTTTTCTCCACCTCATCATTTATCTCACGTGGCATTTTTAAGATACAACTTAGAAGTGCCATGTAGGATAAATGATGAGGTGGGGGAGAGAGAACTCATAAGAAAAGGTCTGTTTTCTCTTATTTAAGATAAGACAAGAGATGATCTCTTAGCATAATATGTCTTACCCTATTTTTAGGAATTGCTAGTTATTGAAAATAAGACTAAAAGATGACCCATTGTAAACTTTTTTTACCATCTTTAGATTAAATACAAAACTTAAATAAAACTATCTTATCAATCATCGTACATGACCAAACAAAAACCAACGGCAGGGTATAAAGGGCTGTTTGGTTCTTGACTATGTGAGCCCTGCCAATCGTTGGCTAGCCAATTTATTGGCGCAGGATTCGGGCGCCCCAGACTTGCCAACTTTTTGGCGTCGAGCTGAACTTGGGAAGTGGGAGTTGGCTGGGTGCACCAAAATATTGGTTCCCATCCAAACCGGAAGCCAGGCTTGGTCAATGACCAATTTTTTGGTTTGGCAGTTGAGGGCTGCAATCCAAACAGCCCCAAGTCTCTACATTAGCGTGTTATACACTATCCCCTGTGCTCTGCATGTACGTTCTTAGTGACGTGAGTCATACGGCACACAAGATCGCGACCGAGGAGCTTAATTAGACTCGCTTGTCCTCTTCGCCGGCCTTGGCATACACGCCGGAGTCTGTCCTGAGGATGATCTTGGCGTCCTGCGTCACGTAGCACGCCCAGTTCTCCACGTACGAGAGCGGCCCAGTCCTGAGCATCAGCGGCCGCGCGCCGTCCTCCACGTCGTCGCCGTCGTCGTCGTCGCCGGCCTCGTCCGAGCACGCGAGCCTGCCCAAAACACACATAAATAAAAGATCGTAAGTAGCTAGTTTCTCCGTGTATCTCGAATCTCGGTCAGCTAATGAGCTGGAGCCATGAGCAGGCCATGGGGGAGGAATGGGAGCGTTTACCTCGCTGAATCGTGGGATGGCGCCCACACGAGGCAGACGGCGCAGAGGAGCGCGAAGGAGATGAGCTGCCACACCGCCGGGATCACCCACGCCACGCGCCACCGCTCGCTCTGGTACCCGTCCGTCGACTTGAAGTGGACCTCGAACGCGATCCAGCCCAGGGACACCGCCACGGCGATCGTCAGCGAGGTTGCCAGCCTCCGGTACGTCTCCACCTTCGCCGTCATCCGTCTCGCCTTGAGCTTGCTGATGGTCCGCGACAGCGCGCTGAATATCCAGCAGATGAACACCGCGTCGAGGGCAGCCACGGTGAGCACCAGGAAGAGCCTCCTCGTCGGCGAGTGGTCGAGGTCGCTCACGGCCCCGACGTGCTCGCTGACCTCGAGGGCCTCGGACGCCGCCAAGAACACCGCGCCGAGCCCGGCCACCCTGGCGCCGGCGCTGGCGCCTCCTCCCAGAGTGGGCCGCACCACGCCGTACCCCTTGGCGACGAGGAGCACCAGCACGCGCGACACCGTGCGGCGCACCGCCCCGGACGTGGCCGCCCAGAAGGTCGTCCCCGCCGGCCGGACTCCGGACTCGCTGAACTCGGCGAGGTCCAAGTACCACGTGGTCACCTCCACCATCCCGAGCGCGATGACTACCGTCACGAAATTCTGGAGCGGCACCACCTCCCGCCAGAACCGGGCGTACCGCAGGAACCAGAACGCGGCGAGGGCGACGAACGCCAGCGACATGACTCCGTAGAAGGCCAGGAGCGGGGCCATCCGGCCGGGAAGGTAGCCGTAGCCGCGGCTGTTCTTCCATATGGTCTTGCCCTCCGCGGCCACGTCGAGGGACGCGTCGCAGTGCACGAAGCGCAGGCTGTACATGCCGGTCCGCGCAACGGCGACGGTCTCGTCAGGGAAGATGGCCTCGAGGGAACCCGGCAAAAAGGAGGCGGCGAGCACCCTGGGCCAGCCCGCGGCGGCAGTGCTGTTGGGCGCGCGGTAAACTAGCGACCCCTCGGTGCACGCGCCCCGCTTCGCCATGTCCGGCGTGCAGCAGAGCGCGCGAGCGCCGGCGGCGACGACGTCAGAGCCCCCGACCGCGCCGCGGTCCGCGGCCTCGAAGATGACCGCCGTGATTGTGGCCGTGAGGTTGCCGTCCTTCCCGGCCGCGGCAGCGGACTCCGGCGTCCTCTTAAACGCGACCTTCTCGAATCTGCACCGACAAACGCCACGCGCGTCACTCCCGAAACAAGAAAACAGACAAAAACAATGTCGATGACGAAATCAACCGAGACAAGCAACAATTTGTGGCCGCCGGGGCTCAGAAATCAGAAGTTCATACATACCGGATGAAGGAGTCCGCGGCGGGGGAGGCGTAGACACCCTCGCTGCCGCCATTGAGGACGAAGGCGTTGCCGAGGCCGGCGAACCGCTCGCCGGTATAGTCGTGCACCGACGCGTCGGCGCAGAGGAGGATGGCGCAGCACAAGGCGGACACCAGGAGGTGGGCGAGTCTCACGGAGGAAGACCCTGGCATTGGCATCGAGGAGAGGAGAAGAGCTTCGATTCTTGCGTGTGGCAGCGTGCTCGTGGAGTTTACTAGTACTAGAGCATTGAGTACGATCTCGATCAGTGATGTGGAGTGGAGTGGAAGAAGAACGGAACGGAAGCGACGACTTTGACGTGGAGATCGGCCGGACGAAATGTTAGGTCCACACCCCCAAACCCTCTTGACCGGCAGCATCAGGGAACTGTGGAAGAGTGGGATGGAATTAGGCAAGCATGCACGACAAATCGGACAGAAAGTGAAGGGAACCAAATTTGGGGGCGGATTATTAAATGAACTATATACAAACAGGCATTTTTTTTAGAAATTTTCAATCTACACATCAATCACGGCACTACAGAGAACACTAGAGGTAATAAAAATTACAACCAGATTCATGAACCACTTAGCGATGACTACAACCACTAGAGCAAGTCGAAGGCGCGCTGCCGTCATCGCCCTGGAGTCGGGCAAACCTTCTTGTAGCAGATGGTCGGGAAGTTATCGTGCTAAGGCCTCAAAGGACCAACGTACCAGAGGAGCAACCATCTTCGATGAAGAGAGTTGTAGATCGGAAAGATCAAACCTGTAACCACATGAACAAAGACGAACAAAAACTGAATCCAGATAGATCCATCAAAGACCAGCACCGACCGAATTTCACAAGATCCGACGGAGACACGCCTCGACACATCCTTCGACGATGCTATTCGCATCATCAGGATGGAGATAGCACGTGGGAGACATTATTTCTATCGAGGGACGTCACCAACCGCCACACAGCCCCAACGAAGATATTGAAACTAACAGAAACAAGAACAGGGTCCCTCCTGGGAGGAGGGCAAGATCCTTCGCACCTCCATAGACCACAGCCCAAAGCCATCAAAGGTGGGGCGGATTGGCGGATCCGGTCCCCTATACGCTCGCGGGCGCGTCCGTAGACAGGGTCGGGCAGCTCCTCATATGGGTTGTCGCACATTCACATGCCTCAAATGTGAAGTCTTAAATCCATGTAATCCATGCACATCAATCATACGATACAGATTGTCTAAATTCAATAGTTTAAAACAAAGCATAGTTTAACAATCCAGACATGCCAAAATGAAATCAATTTATGAGCGTGCCGGATGCCTTGCTTGCTGGCCGGATCACTTGCCAGATGCCATCTATACTGCCTGCTTCGAGGTCGTCCTTGCGTCCTGCTCCCCTGCATCCGGGCCGCATGCTCTACTGCTGTCATCAGTCGCCCTCGCCGCCTTGTACTTCCTACGGTCATTGATCTCCTTCTTCTACTTTGCAACCCACTTCTTTGCATGGTCATCCAAGCAGGTTTTGTCCGTCAACATGGTCTTTGCATCCTCCGCATCTCGTGTGAGTTGCAACCTCTCCTTCTCAAGCTCAATCTCTCCAAATGTCTTGGTCTTCTCGAGCTCCCATTTAATCATCGCCTCTTGCTTCTCCAATTCGATCTTCTCCCTCTCAATTTCCAACTTCTTCTCCGCCCTTTTTCGGTCCCAATTCATCCTCTCCTTTTGCGCATCCAACATGAGCTTATACCTCTCTTCTTTCTTGTTCTCCCTCGCTGAAAAAATGCCCGTCCATGTGAAGGTGGCCTTTGCCTTCTCCCACTTGTTTCCCATAACTTGCCGGTTATTCTTTGGCACGGTGGCTCTCCCATTCTCGATGATAATATCCTCCTCTTCATCGTGCAACCCAATTGATTGGTGGGAGATTGAGTCATCATTCCTCTTCTTGCCGGCCTTGAGATCGACCACAAGTTTCGGGCGCGGCGTGCGGGACAGCTGCTCGTCCATGTCCGCATCCGCTCCCCGCAACGCTGCTGCATCCCTCTCTCGTTGTCGGCGTCATCGATTCCTCCGAGCGATGTTCCTTGGCTTGCACGACGAAGCCGAGGATGGGACACCGATGAACGAGGCGGACGCAACCTCTGTTGCGGCGGTCAGGGATGGGCTGGACGACATCTAGCAGGGCAGCGGATCGGGACCGGTGATGATGATGGGGAGCAAGGGTGGCGGACGGCGAGGGCTCGGATGTGGGAAAGGTAGGAGGGAGGAGGGAGGAGGAGGAAGGTTTTGGTGATTTTGGTGCAAATTGTGGTAGGGTAGGGCTGTCGGGTCCGACATGACGGACGTGCCCGAGCGCTCCCATATCCTTCTCATATTTGAGTTGGACATGAAGGGTGTCAATCAGTCCGGACATTTGAGGCCCGTTAAAAAAGCCCGTTAAAGAAGCCCGTCTGAGTTGCATTTTTGTGACCGGTCGGTGACCGTGCCGTCCATCCGGATGTTTCAGGCGGGTTTGGGGCGCCTGGTGTAGATGTTCTGAATGTGGAGATCGGCCGGACGAAATGTTAGGTCCACCCCCAAACCCTCTTGACCGGCAGCACGAGGAAACTGTGGCTGAGTATGCAAATGAGGCAAGCATGCACGGCAAACCGAACAGGAAGTGAGGGGAGCCAAATTTGTGGGAAATAGGGAAAGACAATTGTGATATTTCTCAGCGTCGCCTGACCGGCTGAGTGTACTTTTTGCACTCTAAACTAAAGTGGTTTTGCACGATGTGATGCTGCTTCACGTCCACGTCGTCCACACAGAGCAACTAAAAAAGTGGAGGACATCGTATTTTGCAATGTGTTTGCTGTTCTGAAAAGAAGTCTGTCCTCTTTTTCATAGTAACAAAAATACAAATTTAGGAGTTTATCACTGTTTTAAACCAAAAATATTCCGCCAACTAGCATTTGGTACCCGCTTTCCGCAATTGAAAAAAAATCACCTTTTCTTTTCCTTCTTAAAGACTATAGGATCATGTAGAATCCAATGTGATTTTTTTTCTTTTTGCGAGTGAGAGCAAACGTTTGTGTATATTTTTCATGTAGAATCCAACGTGATTGACTCATTGTGCATATTTTTCGTGTGTTAGGGAGGCCAAAACAGAGCGGGAGCAAATATTTGGTCACTATAATAAGGTGAATAAAGAATTCAAAGAAAAACTATAAAGCGAAAAGGCGTAACTCTTGGAGTACTCCAAGACGGTTATTATCTCTACTCCTAAATCCTAATGTTTAAGTTGGTTAAATAGTATGGTTTATTTTTGTCCCATCATTTTCAACCGTTTTCACCACCCCCTCCCACCCTGGTTCATCGGTTTATATTTCTCTCCATTTTTTATTACAACCAAAACTTTCCTAACGTATAACAAATCACGGATCTAACTTTCTTAAGTTATGCAAATCAATCGACCCCTTTTATTGGTGCAATTTGTTTTAGAAAACAAATAATAGATTTTAATCTAACTTTCCTAACTTATTCAAATCAATCGATTTATCTTATTAGTGAATTTTTTTAGGAAACAAATAATAGATTTTCCGGGAACAATGAACTGATTTTAAGGAAATAAACAAATAACATATTTGTGCTCCTACGCTGACCTCTGAGACTGCCGGCGTTGGTGCCATCACGAAGAGAAAACGGACGATCCCGTCTACAACCACGCAATGAGGCCCACTCATGGGAAAAAACGAACCACGACCATGTAGCGACGCCCCCTCGCACGAAAAAAGATCAGACGAACCAGGGAAACGAGACCACCCCGCACGAAAAAATATCGAGTGAACGAGGCTCCCTCTCTCCATCCCTCGATCTCGTCCTCTTGTCGCTCGACCATATTTTTTCTAGGGTTCCCACCTCCGCCGCCCACCGTCTTCGCCCACTCGCTACCGCCCCTCCCCTCGACCTGCCTCCACTGGTGAGGCCTAACCAAACCTCAGGGTTCTCCTCCACTGCTGTCACGAGTGGTCAAGGTCGACAAGGAGGTGATGAATCTGCACGCCGGCCTTCTTCCACTCCCATCCCCATCTTCCCCGGTACTCGATTTAGAACATCACCTGTGGAGTGTGGACGTGGTGAAGGGGACCTAGCGAGGTGTGCGTGTAAGAGGACCTGGTGTTCCCGGCTTCCCAGGCGGCGCGGTCCATGATAGGGCAAGACCTAGCGGTGGCCTTCTTCGGCGACTTCTTGGGCTCCGTTGGCCCCAACCCCCGCTTCGTCATTGACGACAGGTACGGCCATGACCCCTCCGCAGTTCATGCCACATGGCACCTCAAAACACAAATTAAATTCATGTCATCTATTTGTCACCGTTGTACGTTAGGTAGAGCAGCTCTGCGGAAGCTGCCGGCCACCAGGATCAGGTACGTGAGTAGCTGCATCCATCCATCTTGCGAGTTAATTAGCATAAATAAATGCCCAACTGATTCAGTTACTTTGCAAATTCTGTAGTGCAGCCTTATGTGTGAAGCAAGAAAGTTATGATCTGGTGACAATAGTCCTTTGAACATGGACAAATCAGTACCAAAATTGATTTGGTTCTTCCAATCTGTGTGTACAATGTTTTTTCTGAGGAGCAAGTAGGTGGAGCACATGAGTGACGTGATACCCCAAACTCTCACTAACTCTTAGCATCTCATAATGTGATGTCTATAGGAGATGGAGCCGTGCCTCGTTGATGCATGAGCTGATGCGGTCTGAATCAAGCCTGTGCGCATCTTGGTGAGAATCGTTGGTCTAGTTTGACCATATTTCTGGACTCCATTTTGTGGTTGTGTGGGAAATTGTGTGCGGTGTAGGATCTGTACTGTACGTGGATTGCAATTGCAGGACTGATGGTAAGGTTTGATCAATGAACATCGACATAATTTACAGTTTAATCTTGATTAATCACCTGCGATGGCGTAGTCACTCTCTGTGTCGCTGAAAGGCACTTGGTGGCAAGGGCGCACGCGGAGATGGGTTTAGTAGGGGCCCGACGTGTGGGTAAGGGACAGCGTGAAGATCACTATTTCTATGTCAACGAACATACTGCAAGGGTGTGTGATGAGGACGAACTTGGCACATGCAATGGTGGGGAGTGGCGACGACGGTCAGGTGGAGGAGAACACGAGAAACAAAGCCATGCGGCTGCATCAGGCATGTATAGTCGATCAATGGCTATGCATATTTGTGCCCAAATGGTTTAGATGGTCTTAACTGGAGGTATGTATGTGCTTTCTTTGGATGCATGTATTCTCTTTTGATTATTGCAAAGAAGAGACCTAACTAGGTTTGCAATGGGACAAACAAAATATCTGAGTCTTGGTTTCTCATGTTCATGTAGTTAATAACACAACATATGGATTAAAGTAAAGATCGCCTGCATTAATTCGTCACTATGTATTTGCTGTAAGAGGAAATAAGTGAGTACGACGACATTGACTTTCAAAGTACAGTGTTATGTATTGTATTCGTCAGTATATGGTCCTCCGACATGCATGTGCTGCCTTAAATTGTTTATTACACAGAACCCTTCAAAATTATCTTATAATCAGCTTATGCAAACATGATTTCAGTTTGAACTGTTTCTGTTCTCTTGTCTCAACACAAACAGTTCATCAGTGTGAACCGCATGCCGTATATCGCACACACCTTGAATCTGGCTGACCGTTTCTTTTGTTATGCCTAATCACAAACAGTTCATCCGAGTGAACCGTATGCTGTATATCGCACACACCTTCATCTAGCTGCCCATTTCTTTTGTTCCTCCTCATCGCAAACAGTTAAGTGGACTGAATCATATGCCCTGTATCACACACGCAACTTAAATCTGAACCGTGTTTGATGCATCCTCCATCGCAAATGTTTTGCACCTTTTTGACGGTTTTTACACCATCGTTTGCAATTATAGCATCGCACACAGTTTCATCGAAGAGTCTCGCGTTAGCAGCATCCTGCAGTAGTGAATGCACGAGCAAAACAAAGCATTTGGAAACATAGGATTTCTGTCAACCTGTGTGTTTGGTTCACATGAATTGGAAGAACACAGGAATGGAGAAACATGGTAAAATTAAAGTCAAACCACGTGAAAATGAAAAAACTAAGAATCTTATTATGCCAGTAATGCAATTAGTCCTGTTCTTCATGCATATTAATTTGAAAAGGACGTCCAAGTGGATATTAAAATTTCTACGTTTTTTCTTTGAAAGAGACACCAAAGGAAAAAAATTCTCCAGTTTTGCTTTGCCCCACTCCTTCTAACCAAATGCACGAATAGTAGTTCCATAGCAAAGGATCCCTGAGGGATCAACATGAATGCAGAGTAATAAAGTGATGTAACAAGTGTACAACCTCTTTGGCATAGCCTTGTCAACCTCAGCATCATTGGGTTGGACGTGGAGGATGGTGATGCTGGTGTGGCTGTCGGAGGCAGGGAAGAAGATCTGAGGCCTTTGGAAACGACGCCGAGGGTACTGCTCCGCTGTGATGGACGGTTCCGTCGTTGGAGCAGCTCCGATGAGGTGTACGGCGGCGAGGCTAAAGTAGGACAAGACAGACAACATTAATCTGAAGTGGGACTCTAATATCATCTGCAATAGATGATGTAAAATACATCACCAAAAAGTGCTAGATGTAAAACGCATCAGCTGCGCCACGGTCGCTCCGACAGATGCTGTAAATTCTGTTCACTCTGAACTTCACTGAAGAAACTGAACTTTACAGTCGAAACTGAATTTTACTGTCAAAACTGATTGAACTAGTAGCAGAGCATTGCAATAGATGTTTAGGGCGTTCGAGCACTAGTAGTAGAGAAGTAGTGATCTAAATCAGCAAACGCTCTAGCAGGGAACGCACTAGTAGAGAGCAAGTCATGCAGCAGCACCACGAGCGAGTGCTAAAGCAGCAACTCCTATAGCTGTCGGAGGTCGTGCAGCAGCAGCAGCGCGAGCGAGCGAGAGCAAGAGCAGAGCAGCAGCACGAACGATAGCAAGAGCGGAGAAGCAGCGGTGACTGACAGTAGTAGCAGAGAAGAGCAGTAGCACGGACAAAAGCAAGAACAGTGCAGCAGCGCGACCGACGGCAAGAAAAGAGCCGCAGCGCGAGGGAGAGCCGGAGCAGTAGCAGCACGAGCGAGAACCGGAGCGGCTGCAGCTAGTGCCGGTGTGGAAGTCGCCGCCGAGTAATCAACGAAATGGGGGAGAGACGTCGTGGATGAAGTAGCCGGCGATGGCACCATCGATGGATACTCGCCATGGCTACTCGGTATCAAGAACCGGCAGCCCCGTGAGATCGAATAAAAAATAAAATGCAACGTTGAGTGCAGAACCTCCTTGGTGGCACCGAGTGGGCCTCGGCTTCATCCGATGAATTAGTGAGGGTGATGCGGTTCCGGTGGGGCAGTTCAAGACGGTGATGTGGGGATGGAGGTGGCGCGATAGACGAGGCGAACGTCGGGGCAGCTCCTTGGAGGTGGAGGACAGGGCGGCTGATCCGGCGGGACGACGAGATTGACGACGGATCCTCATCCGGTGCGGTCGATGAGGGACGGCTAGATGTTGCGGTGGACGACATCGTCGGAGAAGAGTCTCCGGCTAGGCGGCTGTCGGGACGCCGACAGAGGAGCGTGGGGTTTCACGGGTTTTGGCGGCCTCGGTGTACGAATGGGGTGGATGAAGGGGAAGGTAGGGGGAGCCATGGCTTAGGTACGCACTTGTCCGAAATGTAGGGTAAGTTACCAGCGTAACCCCACCGGTTTTGACACCGCGACGTTGAGCCGGCATTTCCGGTTGAGGGGTAGAAGGGGGATTTCGTGTGTCTAGGCTGCGGGACCAATTTTGGATGAGGAGGGAATTTTCGCGCGGGTCGAAATTTCGGGATAACAAGGCGCGGAGCGGGTTGAAGTGGCGGGGGTTTCAAAGCAGATGAGACAAAAGATATTCGAGCTTGAAAATTTTGGGATAACAAGGCGCGGATTCCTTGTTCGGCAGAACAAACTTAACATGTACAAAAAAACAATTCATACAAGACACCCGAGAGTCATGTCCCCTTTTACTATATTGCTATAGATTTCATTGAAAAAACTACAAGAAAAATGTAAAAAAAAATCAGGAGAACAAGATTACCCTGTACAGTACCAAATCGATTCGCACTTCCCTCAACTACAACAAAAAAAAATCAATTCCCACCAAAAGAAAGAGTCATGTCCCTTTTTATATGATTACAAATGCCAGGATCTCGAATTTCAATTTTTGAATCCACATTATGTTGAATTCGAATATATCGTTAGGTGACCTTGTGGTTTATAATGGATGTAGTCCTACATTTTGATCCTCCATCATATATGAACATTTACTCCACCCGATGAACATATATATTGTCGTCTACCATATGAACTAAATTTGAATCAATTTTCCTTCTTTGAATATGATTGTTGTCAAGTTATACAATAATTTAAATATTATCTTGATAACAAAAACATGCATATAGCAGTAATCATATTTCACTATGAACTACATGTACCATACGATCTCCAATTCAAACATTTGTATCCATTTTATGTTGAATTCAAATCAGAGTACATCGGTCTAGGTAGCGAGATGTTTGGGATAATCTAAATGCTGTTTTCATATGTATATTTTTTGGCTGAATTGGGACAAGTTTTGGTATAAGCTTCTTGCAAAACCAGAGATTCTCTCAACAAGCCTCGTGGTTCCGAGAGGGAACGTGTCACATTTGTGTGCGAAACGATATACGCTACCTCCCCCCTAATTTTGTTTACAGAGGCAACATAGAACTATATGAGTGCCCTATTAAATTTTGGAATTATTCTGGGTTTGTTTGGCCTTTTTATACATTAATTGAGTTTTTGGACATTTAATGTGCATAATCCAAATTTGAACTACAAGCACATGCTCCGGTGCACCAAAGTTGGTTGAAAAATCACATATGTGTCCTTGGGTGAATTTCTAGGTCCCATGCAAGAAATGGGAATCAAATTCAAACATCTTGGCGTCGTGACTCGGCCGAGAACATCAAGAAACTTGGTTTTAAAATTCATGTAAATCCAAAACTAACTTGGAAATCATGAAACTTGGCATGGTGTCATGTCATGGCACTAACATGATGTGGTAAAAAATTGGGCCGATTTGGAACAAGTTTTGGTATAAGCTTCTTGCAAACCGGAGCTTCTCTCAAGAAGGCTCGTGGTTCTGAGAGGGAACGTGTCACCTTTGAGTGGGAAATGATATACGCTGCCCCCCCCTTGAGTTTCTTTACAGAGGCAACATAGAACTACATGAGTGCCCTGTTAAATTTTGGAATTATTCCGGGTTCGTTTGCCCTTTTTATACATTAATTGAGTTTCTGGTCATTTAACGTGCATAATTCAAATTTGAACTACAAGCACATGCTCCCATGCACCAAAGTTGGTTGAAAAATCACATGCATGTCCTCGGGTAAATTTCTAGGTCCCATGCAAGAAATGGGAATGAAATTCAAACATCTGGGCATCGTGGCACGGCCGAGAACATTGAGAAACATGGTTTTAAAATTCTTGTAAATCCAAAACATGCCTGAAAATCATGAAACTTGGCATGGTGTCATGTCATGGTACTACCATGCTGTGGTAAAAAAATTGGCGGAATAGGAACAAGTTTTGGTATAAGCTTCTTGCAAACCAGAGCTTCTCTCAAGAAGGCTCGTGGTTCTGACAGGGAACATGTCACCTTTGAGTGCGGAACGATATACGCTGCCCCCCTTGAGTTTCTTTACAGAGGCAACATAGAACTACATGAGTGCCCTGTTAAATTTTGGAATTATTCTGGATCGTTTGGCTTTTTTATACATTAGTTGAGTTTATAGTCATTTAATGTGCATAATTCAAATTTGAACTACAAGCACATGCTCCCGTGCACCAAAGTTGGTTAAAAAATCACATGTGTATCCTCAGGTGAATTTCTAGGTCCCATGCAAGAAATGGGAATGAAATTCAAACTTCTGGGCATCGTGGCTCGACCAAGAACATTGAGAAACTTGGTTTTAAAATTCTTGTAAATCCAAAACACGCCTGAAAATCATGAAACTTGGCATGGTGTCATGTCATGGTACTACCATGCTGTGGTAAAAAAATGGCCGAATAGGAACAAGTTTTGGTATAAGCTTCTTGCAAACCGGAGCTTCTCTCAAGAAGGCTCGTGGTTCTGAGAGGGAACGTGTCACCTTTGAGTGCGGAACGATATATGCTGCCCCCCTTGAGTTTCTTTATAGAGGCAACCTAGAACTACATGAGTGCCCTGTTAAATTTTGGAATTATTCTCGGTTCATTTGGCCTTTTTTATATATTAATTGAGTTTTTGGTCATTTAATGTGCCTAATTCAAATTTGAACTACAAGAACATGCTCCCGTTCACCAAAGTTGGTTGAAAAAATCACATGTGTGTCCTCGGATGAATTTCTAGGTCCCATGCAAGAAATGGGAGTGAAATTCAAACATCTAGGCATCGTGGCTCGGCAGGAAACATTGAGAAACTTGGTTTTTTAATTCCTGTAAATCCAAAACACGCATGAAAATCATGAAACTTGGCTTGGTGTCATGA
Source organism: Triticum aestivum (assembly GCF_018294505.1). Taxonomy (NCBI): domain Eukaryota; kingdom Viridiplantae; phylum Streptophyta; class Magnoliopsida; order Poales; family Poaceae; genus Triticum; species Triticum aestivum. The sequence goes on from NC_057797.1 coordinate 129,266,329, forward strand.
CATGGCACCAACATGTTGTGGTAATTTTGCTGTCCGATTTGTGAAGGCGCACACATTAACAATCAACAAAGTCATTTTGGAACAAGTGCTGTCACGTTACAGTCGGAAACACAAGTATTATTGAAACCGTGGGCATTCTATTTACCATTTACGTGCAGCCATGCATCCCCTTTTTTGTTAGCTAGGAGGCGCCGTGCAGGGTAGCTATTTGAGTACGGAAGGCGTGTGATGAGACCCCTGCACATGCTTATCGGAGGAGACCCTTTGACCTCCATCTGCCATCCACCTCTCTCCCAAAGTCTGTTTAATGGCGTGGCTATGTCTCCCTCGCTGAGATTTAAGAGAGAGAAAAGAAAATCTGAAAAGAAATTTTTGCACGGATCTTGATGTAAGATCCAACGGACCTATATAGCATCTACTGCGACTTATAGCAAGACAGATGAATATATATAAGGACGACGAGAGTGGATAATAATTGTTTTACATAATTATGAAGATAATTAAAAAAGCCACATGCGGCTACGCCCGAAATACACAAGGGCAAAAGAAGAAGGAAGACACATACAACGATCTGGCTCACTGATCTCCACTTTCTTTATGCGCTGCAGGTCGCAGAGACTAGTTCTCGCGGTGAGCGGCGATGATCTCTTTCATCAGTTTCATGTCCTTAATACGCTGCTTGGTAGCTGTCAGTGTCAAAACCTACGGATCTCGGGTAGGGGGTCCCGAACTGTGCGTCTGAGGTCGATGGTAATAGGAGACAGGGAACACAATGTTTACCCAGGTTCGGGCCCGCTCGATGGAGGTAAAACCCTACGTCCTGCTAGATTAATATTGATGAGTATGGGGGTTACAAGAGTTGATCTACCATGAGATCGTAATGGCTAAAACACTAGAAGTCTAGCATGTATGACTATGAGTATGATTGTGCCTACGGACTAAGCCCTCTAGTTTATATAGACACCGGAGGGGACTAGGGTTATACAAAGACGGTTACAAAGAAAGGAATCCTCATATTGGGACGCCAAGCTTGCCTTCCACACCAAGGTGAGTCCCCATCCAGACACGGGAGAGAGGCTTCGGTCTTGCATCTTCACAGTCCATCAGTCCGGACCACGTACCATAGTCCGGACGCCCGAGGACCCCCTAATCCAGGACTCCCTCAGTAGCCCCTGAACCAGGCTTCAATGACGAGGTGTCTGGCGCGTAAATTGTCTTCGGCATTGCAAGGCAGGTTCCTTCTTCGAACACTCCAACACGGTCTTCAGACGCAACGAATGTGTCCGGCTCTGCAAAACAAATACCACACACCACCGCAGAGGAAATAATATTTTGCGAGTCCAATCTGCTGACAATTTTTCTGCGACGTGATATCACGTCACCACCTGGTTATTATATCGAATCGTTTTGTTTTTCGCTTGTCGTTCCACGTTCCGAGACGCGGTTTTATTGGCACGTCTTGTCGAAGCAGAGATCATGTCCCCTCATTGCGGGATCCTCATCAACACGTGCATGGGTATTCCAACCGTTCGGCTGGCATGATTCCTTAAGAATAGGCGGGTTTCAAGGTCAAGGAGGAGGCGTTCGATATTTATAACCTTTATAAAGGGACTAAGGCCCGTCTAGCTTCTTTATGCCAACCCTTTCCTCATCCTTTCCAACCTCGAGCTCCAGCGCCCAATGTTTCAATTGTTTCAAGCTTCCCAGCCATGGTCGGCCCAGTCCTAAGGGTCGGTGGGTGCCTTCCTCCGTCACAAAGGAGGACATCGTGAAGCTCCGGGCGGCCAGATACCTGACCACGGAAATCTCGCATAGGCTTCCTGCTCAAGGGCAGGTTATTCCTACTCCCAGATCCAGCGAGAGGGTCGTATCCATCTCCCACTTCCTCCGAGGGCTAGGGTTTGCCCTCCACCCCTTTGTTCGAGGGCATATGTTCTATGACAGGCTAGATTTTCACGACCTAACTCTGGACTCCTTCCTTCATATCTTGGTGTTCATTATCACGTGCGAGGCTTTCCTCTATATTCCCCCACACTTTGGCTTGTGGCTTAAGACCTTTAGTGTGAAGCCGAAAGTAGTCAACGGGGGACGAGCAAAGTGCGGTGGTGCTACAGTGGGCACACTTATCAACGCTCCCTGGCTAAAAGGATCCTTCATAGAATCTTCCGACTTATGGCAGCGGGAGTGGTTTTACATCACTGAACCTCGTGGCACCAAGTGGGCAGCTATACCTGCATTCTGATCTGGCCCCCCAATTCAGCTTGTATCATGGGTCAATAAGGGGTTGGACTGGGGATCAACTAATGAAGTGAAAACTCTACAGAGCCGCATTCGGAGTCTCCTTGAGAAGAACACTGAACTCATCGACGTGATTCAAGTAATGCTAGTCCGCCGGGTCCTCCCGTGCCAAAGACGGCCCCTCCGTATGTGGGAGTTTAATCCAGAAGGACCACGAGCCCTTCAGCACTTCTTCGGTGCGACGCACAAAGGAATGTGGAAGTTATTTTTCGGGAAACAAAAACAGTGGCCGGATACTACATAGGACGTTGGCCTTGACTGCAACCATCCGGATACCTTGGTAAGCACTTGACTCTCGAATACAGCTTAGATACGCACCTCATAATAAGATGCTGAGAAAACCATCTTCTTCCAGGGTTGGATAAAGAAAGTGGAGCGAATCAGGTGTTCGGCTCCTCTTCCCGAAGACTCAGCTAGTCTCGTACTAACTAGGATGCTGGCCCCGGTGCCATACCAGGCGCCGGTGGAAGAGGAGAATGAGGGGAGCGAGGGAGCCAAAGGTGGCTTCCATCCCAGAGGCAAACCACACACTGTGTCCGGGGAGACTAGGGCTCCCTCTCCCGAAGACAAAAGAGAAGGAGAAGCTGACATCCCTTCCTCCTATTGTAAGAAAAGGGCCGCCTCCGAGAGTTGGGGATAAGGACTCCTAAGCGGGGCAAAGCGCCCCTGTCGGGTGGTTCAGGCTTGGAAGGTGTCGTTGTCGCACAATCCCTTCGTGAGGACAAGCCTCCAGTCGAATTCTAAGTGAACAAAGATATTTTAAACATACACCGTTCCTTTTTTCTTTGCAAAGGTAACATCCAGAATATGCGTTTTGTAGTCCGGCACACAACCTTCCTCAACCATCCGCCTCCTCGGGGGACCTTCTACCAGAGATGATGGAAAGTGAAATGCCTCCACAAGCTTCCTCGCCCAACAGGGCGGACGACATCAAGGTGTTGTCCCGGAGGGTCTCTCCCGATCAGGGGATAATGGAGCCAGCGCCCCAAGGTGAAACTTTGGCTGCCCAGGGTCTGAAGTGTGCGGTCCCTACAAGGGTTAACAATAAAGGCTCCGGACTATCCGGTTTACAGCCGGAGACGACTCTAGGGTCGAGTAGACATACCCTTTTAAAGGGAGTCCATATTGTCACATCTGCTTCCGGGAATCCGGATGCGCCGGATACACTGACGGAGATGTTACGACATTCGTCAATCTCAGAGGAGCATCGTACCTTGATGGGTATGGTGGTTGAGAGGATGCTGTCCATGAGAAGTGGATTGAATGAAGCCTTCATGGGCCTGCTAAGAGGCTTTGAGGTATGTAGTGTTATATTTCCGATTGTGCTCTATACGCAAAATGCACCTGTGTATAGATAGTAGCCCCTGAGACTCTAGTTGGCGCCCAAAGGTAGGCGATCAAGGGATCAAAAAAATGTCCTCAGGTAATAATATAATGACTGGAAACACAGGTTGTTACCTCCATGACGAATGCCCACACTACAGAGGTTGCAGGTCTGGAGCATAGGCTTGATGCAGCGGATAACGACATCACGCTTATTAACAGGCAACTCGATGAGGCGCAAGGTACGTGTTAGAGTATGTATAGTAACATAAGCCCGAAGCTAGAATTGTGTTCTGAGACATGCCTATCTGCAGATGGTGCTACCGCGGTTGAGACCCTTCGGGCTGAACTTGCCCGGGCCAAGGAGCAAGCCCGAATGAGTAATGTGGCTGCCAAGAAGGCAGCTGATGAGTTAGAAGCCCGACAGGCTGCTTAGCACCAGTCTAAGGAGAGAATGGCCACTATGGCGCACGAGCTGAAGGAAGCCACTATCCGCTGCGAATTCCTCGAGAAGGATAACAAGGCCAAAACAAGCGATCTTGACAGGGCATTGTTGGATGTGGGGTTCCGGCAAACCCTTAAGGTTCGAACACTGGGGTGCGCGTGAAGTCTTTCCTCCCCACCAATCTACGCCCTAGCTCGCTAAGATCTCGCGGACGAACTCGACGAACTCGCAACACAGAAAGACACAAGATTTATACTGGTTCGGGCCACCGTTGTGGTGTAATACCCTACTCTAGTGTGGTGGTGGATTGCCTCTAGGGCTGATGATGAGCAGTACAAAGGAAGAACAACCTCCTGAGGTTGAGGTGTTCTTGAGCTCGGTGAGCTTGTGTGTGTGTGGGTGGTCTGAATGATCTGTCCCCCCTCTTAGGTGGTGGCTAGTCCTATTTATACTGGCCCTGGTCCTCTTCCCAAATATCGAGCGGGAAGGGAGCCAACAATGGCGGGCTAATTCAAAGGGGGACAACTAGTACAAGCTATCCTAACAAAAGTGGTCTTTGCCTGCCAAAGGCTCTAGTGGTGACGCCGTCTTGGGCTCCAAGATGACCTCCGTCTTGCCATCCTCCTCGTCTTGGTCTTGTTGCACCAATATAGCAACCTTTGCCTGATGCCTCGGTACTCTTCGCCTGCACTGGCCTCCTTAGCACCAAAGAGTAAACAAGGACGCTGCGTGCGCTGGCGCCTGCCTGGCGCCCGCCTGGTGCCGTGCGTCATGTCTCACATCACGAGGGTCTCGTAAGGTTTGCCCCTCCTTGATATCTCTGCTCCTCGTGAGCCTGCCTAGCTAGGCTACTCCCGAGGAGGTCTTGCGCCGTCCGCCTACCGAGGCTTGGACCCTCGCGGGGGTCTTGGATGCTTTGCTGGTGAAGATGGGCCATATGGCCTGCAGGCTCAGCCATGCCGCGGGCCGCAGGCAGGCAAGTCTGGGGACCCCCGTTCCCAGGATGCCGATAGTAGCCCCCGGGCCCAAGGTGCGCTCGGTCTTGGCTTTGCGGTGAAGCCGAGGGCCAAGTACGGAGTGCTGCGGGCCCCAAAAGCCTGCAGCCTCGGTTGACGTGTGGCAGTTGATTGGACATGGGCGTCTCTGCTTCCCCATGTTGTCTCGGCAACTACTCGACTTGTCAGGTCCCCACGACATGCAAGGAAAACCATCATTACCTGCGACCGTGGGAGACGGCGGTTGGCCTTCCCTTGCTATAAATGGGAAGGGGGGCGGAGCCCCCATTTCCCATCTCTTCCTTGCTTGCTCCTTCCTCCTCGCTCCATCACTTGCAGTGACACCCATGGCACCACGAAGGAAGTTCTCCGCCGCCGAGAAGGGGAAAGCCCCTCGCGAGGGACCTGGCTCCCCGCCGCCCAAGCGCGGCTGCGACCGCCCGCGTAAACATGCCGCGACCCCTGCCGTGGCCCATTGTCGAGACAGCGCCACGTCACGTGGAGTGGGTCATCCCAGCCATGGCGGTCCAGTGATGAGGGGAGGTGTGCCATGGTAATGCGGCCTCCTTGTCCGCGCTTCCGCACGGCGGAGGTGTCACCAGAGTTCGTCGTCTGGTCAGAGAACCCAGCCGGCAACTGGCTCCAACTCCCATGCTTCTTCACCGGCAAACTGCCGGCCTCTGGTCCAAGCGGACTCTGGCTGTAGGCAGATGGTTGTCGAGACTTCCGCTGCAGGCAACATAGGCCTGGCCCGCGGCTGGCAGACATTTGCCCGCGCGCGCGGCCTGGGCAGGCGGTGCACCCTCCACTTCAGGAACGATGGTGGGTCGACCCTTTATGTGAGGGTGTTTGGGGAAGATGGTCGTCGCGCCGGGTGCTGCCCCGAGGCGAACGACGGTGAGGAGGTACTCGGCCTTGGGGATGGTCGCGGCGAGGACGAGGGAGAGCCCGCCCTCGCCGGTGATCGTGTCTCGTCCAGCTACGGCGGCTCTTTCTCTGGCTACAGCTCCAGCAATGGCGACTATGCCCAGCCGCCACTCCGCCGCGCCCGTCTTGAAGGCGGCGGTGGGTCGTCTTGTCGCTGCACCTCCATGAAGCGTGAGGAAGGATCTGGCTAGGCTCGGGGTAGTGCTAGGTGCATGTCCTCGTGGATCGCTGCAACGCTACTTTTGTTTTGCTCTTTTTCTGCATCAAGAATGAAACCAGCATGGGCCCAGGGGGCGTGTATCGAACTATGGTTCCTTGGTTATATCAGTATGCGTGCTGTTCTTGTCCTATGTCGTTATTTTGCGCAAAGATAAATTAACCTGGTATATTCAGGACGTCCTCTTCCTCGCGAAGCATTTATTTCCTCGCATTCATCTTGCCTCGGTGGCCTGCATTCGCTCATGAACTGCAAAAAACTCGTTAGGAAGTGCGTTAAAAGATTTGCCGTTCATCTTGGCCCTGACCTGGTGCTTTGTGTCGCGATACCCGAGGGGCACGGACTAGGAGAGGTGCGCCAGCCTTTGGGCTCGAACGAGGGTGGCTCACGAGAAGGTGAAAAGGAGAAAAAATGCTCGCGAGGGCACCTACCTAGACCCCTCGCGAGGCATGCGAGAGAGAGAACACGAGCAAATTCGAGCCGGAAACATGCAGTGAGAGGCGAGGGAATCAAATCGGTAAGGAACGCCAAAGGCAAACTTTGATTGAGAAAAAGCAAGTCAACTACGGAAAGCAAATGAAAAGCCACGTCCGGCACCTAATCTAGTCTTCATGTCTTCTCACCAGCGCAGAGCTAAGTGCTGTCCACTAGGCATGGGAGGGAGCCCCAGGGCCTGAGGCCGGCGCTCCTGAGACTCCGGGGCGTGTACATCCCCACTCATTATTACGCGAGAGTGTCACGGGCAGCGATTCTTCATAGGCACCGGGCCTTCTTCACAAGCTCTGGGCCTTTCTTCTCAGGCTCTGGGCCTTGCTTCTCAGGCTCTGGGCCTTGCTTCATGGATAGAACTTCCGAAGGTGCTGGATGTTCCACGCGTTCTGGATAGGTATCCCGTCCTGCGTCTCCAGGCGCTCTGCACCCGGCCTGGGGACATGGACGACCCTGAACGGGCCCTCCCACATGGGCGAGAGCTTGTGCAGACCTTCCCTGGAGAGGACCCGCCTCAGGACGAGGTCGCCCACCTCGAGCATCCTAGAGCGGATGTTGCAGCAGTGGTATCGCCGCAGCGCTTGTTGGTACCTTGCTGCCCTCAATGCGGCTTCGTGATGGCGTGCCTCCCCCAACACGAGATCCATCCCCTGCATGGCGTCCTGCTGCACTTCATCGAACGCTAGGACTCGTGCAAAGCGATGCTTGACCTCGTGAGGGAGGACTGCTTCAGCTCCGTAGAGGAGGAAGAATGGGGTCTCGCCCGTTGGCTTGGTGGCGGTGGTTTGGATGAACCACAGCACGGACTGGAGCTCGTCGTGCAAGCCCCTGCCGCAGGCCTCCAACTTCTTCTTGAAGGTCCTGGTCTAGAGGCCCCTCAGGACCTCTGCGTTAGCGCGCTCGGCCTGACCGTTACTCCTGGGGTGGGCCACCGAAGCGTAGCAGATCTGCGTTCCAAGGTTAGCACAGTAGGGTTTGAAGAGGTTGCTAGTAAACTACGAACCGTTATCTGTGATGATGCAGTTGGGGACCCCGAAGCGGCTCACGAGGCCCTTGATGAACTTGACAGCAGAGCCGGCTGGAATGGTACGGACGGCTTCCACTTCCGCCCACTTGGTGAACTTGTCGATGGCGACGTAGAGATAGTGGTAGCCCCCTAGAGCCCGAGGAAATCGGCCTAGGATGTCCAACCCCCAGACCACAAACGGCCATGTGAGAGGGATAGTTTGGAGGCCCTGAGCAGGCTGATGGATTTGCTTGGCGTGGAATTGGCAAGCTTCACAGGACTTCACCAGCTCGGCCGCGTCGTTGAGTGCTATAGGCCAATAGAACCCACTGCGGAACACCTTGCCGACGAGGGTTGATGACCCACAAGTATAGGGGATCTATCGTAGTCCTTTCGATAAGTAAGAGTGTCAAACCCAACGAGGAGCATAAGGAAATGATAAGCGGTTTCCAACAAGGTATTCTCTGCAAGTACTGAAATAAGTGGTAACAGATAGTTTTGTGATAGGATAGTTTGTAACGAGCAACAAGTAACAGAAGTAAATAAAGTGCAGCAAGGTGGCCCAATCCTTTTTGTAGCAAAGGACAAGCCTGGACAAACTCTTATATGATGTAAAGTGCTCCCGAGGACACATGGGAATATCGTCAAGCTAGTTTTCATCATGTTCATATGATTCGCGTTCGGTACTTTGATAATTTGGTATGTGGGTGGACCGGTGCTTGGGTACTGCCCTTAGTTAGACAAGCATCCCACTTATGATCAACCTCTATTGCAAGCATCCGCAACTACAACAAAAGTATTAAGGTAAACCTAACCATAGCATGAAACATATGGATCCAAATCAGCCCCTTATGAAGCAACGCATAAACTAGGGTTTAAGCTTCTGTCACTCTAGCAACCCATCATCTACTTATTACTTCCCAATGCCTTCCTCTAGGCCCAAATAATGGTGAAGTGTCATGTAGTCGACGTTCACATAACACCACTAGAGGAGAGACAACATACATCTCATCAAAATATCGAACGAATACCAAATTCACATGACTACTAATAGCAAGACTTCTCCCATGTCCTCAGGAACAAAAGTACCTACTCACAAAGCATAAACATGTTCATAATCAGAGGGGTATTAATATGCATATAGGATCTGAACATATGATCTTCCACCAATTAAACCAACTAGCATCAACTACAAGGAGTAATTAACACTACTAGCAACCTACTAGCACCAATCCCGGACTTGGAGACAAGAATTGGATACAAGGGATGAACTAGGTTTTCAGAGGAAATGGTGCTGATGAAGATGTTGATGGAGATTGCCCTCTCCAGATGAGAGGAGCGTTGGTGATGATGATGGCGATGATTTTCCCCTCCGGGAGGGAAGTTTCCCCGGCAAAACAGCTCCGCCAAAGCCCTAGATTGGTTCCGCCAAGGTTCCGCCTCGTGGCAGCGGAGTTTCGTCTGAGAATATGGCTTCTTATTTTTTCCCATCGAAAGACTTCATATAGAAGAAGATGGTCACCGGAGGGCCACCAGGGGGCCCACGAGGTAGGGGGTGCACCTAGGGGGTAGGGCGCGCCCCCACCCTCATGCGCAGGGTGTGGCCCCCCTAGTGAAGTTCTTGCTCTCAGTATTTTTTATATATTTGGAAAACGTCTTCCGTGGAATTTCAGGACTTTTGGAGCTGTGCAGAATAGGTCTCTAATATTTGCTCCTTTTCCAGCCCAGAATCCCAGCTGCCGACATTCTCCCTCTTTATGTAAACCTTGTAAAATAAGAGAGAATAGGCATAAGTATTGTGACATAATGTGTAATAACAACCCATAATGCAATAAATATCGATATAAAAGCATGATGCAAAATGGATGTATCAACTCCCCCAAGCTTAGACCTCGCTTGCCCTCAAGCGAAAAGCCGAAATTGAAAAATATGTCCACATGTTTAGAGATAAAGGTGTCGATAAAAATAAAATACAGACATGAGGGCATCATGAGTATTCTTAGAACAACAACTTCTATAATTCTTGCCATATGATTTCTTATGCTAGAGTAATAATTCAATCACAATCTCAAGTATGAATAGTAGACTTCATTGAAAACTAACAAACTATAATCTCAGTCATTGGGGCAATTGCAATTTATCGTAACATAGGAAAGAGTCAATGTATAAGAGCTTTTCAGCAAGTCCACATACTCAACTATCATATAGTCTTTCATAATTGCTGACACTCACACAATACTTATGGGTATGGAGTTTTAATCGGACACAGAGAAAGATAGGGGCTTATAATTTTGCCTCCCAACGTTTTACCTCAAGGGTAATGTCAATAATAATAGTTCATGAAAACTCACATCCAATTAGCCATATATACCAGGATCTTTCCAACATACTGTGCTTGCCAAAGGATAAAGGTAAAAAGGAAGGGTGAAGATCACCATGACTCTTATGCAAGGTAGGAGATAAAAGTAAAAGATAGGCCCTTCACAGAGGGAAGCAGAGGTTGTCATGCGCTTTTATGGTTGGATGCACAAAATCTTAATGTGAAAGAACGTCACTTTATATTGCCACTTGTGATATGGACCTTTATTATGCAGTCTGTCGCTTTTATTTCTTCCATATCACACGATCGTATAAAGCTTATTTTCTCCCACACTAATAAGTCATACATATTTAGAGAGCAATTTTTATTGCTTGCACCGATGACAACTTAATTGGAGGATCTTACTCAATCCATAGGTGGGTTTGGTGGACTCTCATGGCAAGACTGGTTTAAGGGTATTTGGAAGCACAAGTAGTATCTCTACTTGGTGCGATGAATTTGGCTAGCATGAGGGGGAAAGGCAAGCTCAACCATGTTGGATGATCCATGATAATATAATTTATCTCAGATGTAAGAAAACATAACCCATTACATTGTCTTCCCTGTCCAACGTCAACTCTTTAGCATGTCATATTTTAATGAGTGCTCACAATCATAAAAGATGTCCAAGAGAGTATATCTATATGTGAAGACCTCTCTTTCTTTATTACTTCCTATTAATTGCAACGATGACCAAAACTATGTTTGTCAACCCTCAACAACTTTTATTCATCATACTTTTTCTATGTGAGCTCATTACTCTCCATAAGGCTCACATGATCTCTTTGTTTATTTTTATTTCTTTCTCTTTTCTTCTATTTCTTTAGGATCATGGCAAAATAATCAAGCCCTTGACTCAACACTAATCTTTATTATATAGCTCACAGACTCAATTACATAGAAGGATTAATAAGCAAAACTCACAACTAGATCATACTAAGAACTTTTATTCTACTAGATCAAGATATTACCAAAAGTATCGAACTAAGAAAAGCGGTAAGATAAAAGTGATGGTGATACGATACCAGGGCACTCCCCCAAGCTTGGCAGTTGCCAAGTGGAGTGCCCATACCAGATACTCAATTCTTCTTTGTTGGTGGAGACGGTGGTGATTTTGTTGATGGCATAGGCTTCTTCCTTAATTTGCGCTTGAGGACAAAATTTTGGTCCCTTAGGTCCTCGATCTCCTACTCCAGGCTCAGTATCTTTTTGCATAGTTCCTGTTTGTTTCCCTGCAAGAGGCGAAAAGTGATAAACTCGATCTTAGGTTTCTTTATTCTGTCAGGGAGGCTTGACTTTTTGAACTCCACATGCATGTCCCCAGGTTGAGGTAGTGGGACTTCATCTTCATCTGAGCTCGTCTCCTCCTTTCCCTTGGGTTCATAGTCCTCTTCTTCTTCCGTAGTCCAACCACAATGCTCCACATCCTCATAGACTTTAGGATCTGCAAGGTAATCAGCCACATAGCTCTCTCCTTCCGAATGTTGGGACGACATGTTGTTCAAATCTGCAGCAGGACAGCTCGAAACAAAGACAGGAGATATTTGCGTGATACGGGAGTCAAAACCCCCGGGAGATTATATAATGAATTTTTACCGACCAAAATACGTGTCGTGTACGAAAACGGAGTCCGGAGAGCACACGAGGTGCCCACGAGGTAGGGGGTGCGCCTAGGGGGTAGGGCGCGCCCTCCACCCTCGTGGAGGCCTCGTGTCCTTCCCAGACTTCTTCTTATTTTTCTATTTTTCTAAATATTGCAAAACGGAGAAATATTGCCTTAAAAACTGTTTTGGAGTCGGTTTACTTACCATAGCACATACCTATTCCTTTTTGGAGTTTGAAACGTTCCGGAAAGTGTCCCTTATGTATTCCTCCGGGGTTACGGTTTCAATAACATTGGTTTCAACATTTATGGGATTACCTGAGATATATTGTTTGATTCTTTGACCGTTCACCACCTTCGGATTTGTGCCTTCGAAGTTGTTGATTTTTATGGCACCGGAACGATATACCTCCTCGATAACGTAAGGGCCTTCCCACTTAGAGAGAAGTTTTCCTGCAAAAAATCTTAAACGAGAGTTGTATAGCAATACATAATAACCTACATTAAACTCACGCTTTTGTATTCTTTTGTCATGCCATCTTTTAACTTTTTCTTTAAACAACTTGGCATTTTCATAGGCTTGGGTTCTCCATTCATCAACTGAGCTAATATCAAATAACCTCTTCTCACCAGCAAGTTTAAAATCATAATTGAGTTCTTTAATAGCCCAATAAGCCTTGTGTTCTAGTTCGAGAGGTAAGTGACATGCTTTTCCATAAACCATTTTATATGGAGACATACCCTTAGGATTTTTATATGCCGTTCTATAGGCCCATAATGCATCATCAAGTTTCTTGGACCAATTCTTACTAGACCTATTGACAGTCTTTTGCAAAATTAATTTGAGTTCTCTATTACTCAATTCTACTTGACCACTAGACTGAGGGTGATAAGGAGATGCAATTCTATGATTAGCATCATATTTAGCAAGCATTTTATGGAAAGCACCATGAATGAAATGTGATCCACCATCAGTCATTAAATATCTAGGGACTCAAAATCTTGGAAAAATAACTTCTTTAAGCATTTTAATAGAAGTGTTATGATCAGAACTACTAGTTCGAATAGCTTCTACCCACTTAGTAACGTAATCAACAACAACTAAAATATGTGTATACCCATTAGAGGAAGGAAAGGGTCCCATATAGTCAAAGCCCCAAACATCAAATGGTTCAATAACAAGTGAATAATTCATGGGCATTTCTTGACGTCTACTAATATTACCAATTCTTTGACATTCATCACAAGATAAGAAAAACTTACGGGCATCCTTGAAGAGAGTAGGCCAATAAAAACCAGATTGCAATACCTTATGTGCAGTTCTATCTCCAGCATGGTGTCCTCCATAAGCTTCGGAGTGACACTTGCGTAGGATATGTTCCTGTTCATGCTCAGGTACACAACGTCTAATAACACCATCTACTCCTTCTTTATAAAGATATGGGTCATCCCAAAAGTAATGCCTCAAATCATAGAAGAACTTTTTCTTTTGTTCGTATGTGAAACTAGGTGGTATAAACTTAGCAACAATGTAATTAGCATAATCAGCATACCATGGAGCAGTATGAGAAGCATTTATGACATTTAATTGCTCATCAATAAAGCTATCATCAATAGGAAGTGGGTCATCAAGCACATTTTCTAACCTAGACAAGTTGTCTGCAATGGGGTTCTCAGCTCCCTTTCTATCAACAATATGTAAGTCAAATTCTTGTAGCAAGAGAACCCATCTAATAGGTCTAGGTTTAGCATCTTTCTTTTCCATAAGATATTTAATAGCAGCATGATCAGTGTGAATAGTTACTTTAGAATCAACAATATAAGGTCTGAATTTATCACAAGCAAATACAACTGCTAAGAATTCTTTTTCAGTAGTAGCATAATTTCTTTGAGCATTGTCTAGGGTTTTACTAGCATATTGAATAACATTTAATTTCTTATCAACTCTTTGTCCTAGAACAACACCTACAGCATAATCACTTGCATCACACATAATTTCAACCAGTAAATTCCAATCAGGTGGCTGAACAATAGGTGCAGAGATCAATGCTTTCTTAAGTATTTCAAATGCTTCTACACAATCATCATCAAAAACAAATGGTATATCTTTTTGTAATAAATTAGTTAGAGGACGAGAAATATTTGAGAAGTCCTTAATAAACCTCCTATAAAATCCGACATGGCCAAGGAAACTTCTTATACCTTTGATGTCCTTGGGACATGGCATCTTCTCAATAGCATCAACTTTGGCTTTATCAACTTCAATACCTCTTTCAGAAACTTTATGCCCCAAGACAATACCTTCATTAACCATAAAGTGGCACTTTTCCCAATTCAAGACAAGATTAGTTTCTTCACATCTCTGCAAAACTCGATCAAGGTTGCTCAAGCAATCATCAAAAGAAGATCCATAGACGGAAAAGTCGTCCATGAAAACCTCACAAATCTTTTCACAGAAGTCAGAGAATATAGCCATCATGTGATACGTCTCCAACGTACCTATAATTTTTGATTGCTCCATGCTACATTATCTACTGTTTTGGACATTATTGGGCTTTATTATCCACTTTTATATTATTTTTGGGACTAACCTATTAACCGGAGGCCCATCCCAGAATTGTTGTTTTTTGCCTGTTTTAGGGTTTCGAAGAAAAGGAATATCAAATGGAGTCCAAACGGAATGAAACCTTCGGGAACGTGATTTTCTCAACGAACAAGACCCAGGAGACTTGGACCCTACGTCAAGACACAAAAGAGGAGGCCACGAGGTAGGGGGCGCACCTACCCCCCCTCCCAGGCGCACCCTCCACCCTCGTGGGTCCCCTATTTCTCCACCGACGTACTCCTTTCTCCTATATATACCTACGTACCCCCAAACGATCAGAAACGGAGCCAAAACCCTAATTCCACCACCGCAACTTTCTGTATCCACGAGATCCCATCTTGGGGCCTATTCCGGAGCTCCGCCGGAGGGGGCATCGATCACGGAGGGCTTCTACATCAACACCATAGCCTCTCCGATGAAGTGTGAGTAGTTTACCTCAGACCTACGGGTCCATAGTTATTAGCTAGATGGCTTCTTCTCTCTTTTTGGATCTCAATACAATGTTCTCCCCCTCTCTTGTGGAGAACTATTCGATGTAATCTTCTTTTTGCGGTGTGTTTGTTGAGACCAATGAATTGTGGGTTTATGATCAAGTCTATCTATGAATAATATTTGAATCTTCTTTGAATTCTTTTATGTATGATTGGTTATCTTTGCAAGTCTCTTCGAATTATCAGTTTGGTTTGGCCTACTAGATTGATCTTTCTTGCAATGGGAGAAGTGCTTAGCTTTGGGTTCAATCTTGCGGTGTCCTTTCCCAGTGACAGTAGGGGCAGCAAGGCACGTATTGTATTGTTGCCATCGAGGATAACATTATGGGGTCTTCATCATATTGCATGAGTCTATCCCTCTACATCATGTCATCTTGCTTAAGGCGTTACTTTGTTTTTAACTTAATACTCTAGATGCATGCTGGATAGCGGTCGATGAGTGGAGTAATAGTAGTAGATGCAGGCAGGAGTCGGTCTACTTGTCTCGGACGTGATGCCTATATACATGATCATACCTAGATATTCTCATAACTATGCTCAATTCTGTCAATTGCTCAACAATAATTTGTTCACCCACCGTAGAATACTTATGCTCTCGAGAGAAGCCACTAGTGAAACCTATGGCCCTTGGGTCTATCTTTATCATATTAATCTCCTACTACTTAGTTATTTCCTTTGCTTTTTTACTTTGCCTTTATTTTACTTTGCATATTTATCACAAAAATACCAAAAATATTATCTTTATCATATCTATCAGATCTCACTCTCGTAAGTGGCCTTATAGGGATTGACAACCCCTATTTGCGTTGGTTGCGAGGATTTATTTGTTTTGTGCAGGTACGAGGGACTCGCGCATAGCCTCCTACTGGATTGATACCTTGGTTCTCAAAAACTGAGGGAAATATTTACGCTACTTTTCCGCATCATCCCTTCCTCTTCGGGGAAAACCAACGCAGTGCTCAAGAGGTAGCAAGAAGGATTTCTGGCGTCGTTGCCGGGGAGGTCTATGCAAAAGTCAACATACCAAGTACCCATCACATACCCTTATCTCCCGCATTACATTATTTGCCATTTGCCTCTCGTTTTCCTCTCCCCCACTTCACCCTTGCCGTTTTATTCGCCCCCTCTCTCTCTATCCTCCCTCTCTTTCTCTATTTGCCTCTTTTTGCCCATTTTCTTTTTGTTTGCTTGTGTGTTAGTTTGCTTGCTTGTCATGATGGCTCAAGATAATACTAAATTATGTGACTTCACCAATACCAACAACAATGATTTTATTAGCACTCTGATTGCTCCTCTTACCGATGCTGAATCTTGTGAAATTAATACTACTTTGCTGAATCTTGTCATGAAAGATCCGTTTTCCGGCCTTCCTAGTGAAGATGCCGCTACCCATCTAAATAGCTTCATTGATTTGTGTGACATGCAAAATAAGAAAGATGTGGATAATGATATTGTTAAATTGAAGCTATTTCCTTTTTCGCTTAGAGATCATGCTAAAGCTTGGTTTTCGTCTTTGCCTAAAAATAGTATTGATTCATGGAATAAGTGCAAAGATGCTTTTATCTCTAAGTATTTTCCTCCCTCTAAGATCATCTCTCTTAGAAACGATATTATGAATTTTAAGCAACTTGATCGTGAACATGTTGCACAAGCTTGGGAGAGAATGAAACTAATGATACGTAATTGTAACGCCCTCAATGCGGCTATATCTCCCACGTGTCGAGGCACGACTTAGAGGCATAACCCCATTGAAAGCAATGTCGCAAGTTAGGCAATCATCACAACATCCCATGTAATATAGATAATAAAAGGGGAGATACATAGTAGGCTTACACTCGCCACGTCAATCAAAGTACATAAATAGCATTACAACAAACAAACACTCATGGCCCGACTACGGCGCCAAAATGAAAGATAACCCAACATGCGACACGGTCCCGATCACCCCAACTGGGCACCACTACTGATCATCAGGGAAAGACACGTAGTAACCGTGTGAGTCCTCGTCGAACTCCCACTTGAGCTCAAGCGCGTCATCTGGAACGGAATCATCAGGCCCTACATCTGGTTTGGAAGTAATCTGTGAGCCATATGACTCAGCAATCTCGCATCCTCGCAATCAAGACTATTTAAGCTTAAAGGTAAGGCAAGGTAAGTATATGTGGAGCTGTAGCAAGCGACTAGCATATATGGTGGCTAACCTATTCGCAAAAGAGAGCGAGAAGAGGAGGAAAAGCGCGAACGAGTAACTAGAGAACATCCAGCGGCAAGCATTACTCCAACACCGTGTTCACTTCCCGGACTCCGCCGAGAAGAGACCATCACGGTAACTCACACTGTTGATTCATTTTAATTAAGTTAAGGTTCAAGTTATCTACAACTGGACATTAAAAAATTCCCATTTGCCCATAACCACGGGCACGGCTTTCAAAAGTTCAAAACCCTGCAGGGGAGTCCCAACTTAGCCCATGACAAGCTCTCACGGTCAATGAAGGAATAGTCCTTCTCCCGAGACATTCCGATCAGACTCGGTATCCCGGTTCTACAAGACACTTCGACAAGTTAAAACAAATCCAGCAACACCGCCCGAATGTGCCGACAAATCCTGATAGGAGCTGCACATATCTCGTTCTCAGGGCACACTCAGATTGTCTTAACTTCCGGTAGGCCAGCCCAGAGTTGCCCCTGGTGGCTACCGGCGGCTGACGAGTTGGACCAACACTCAGAGGAGCACTGGCCCGGGGGGGTTTAAAATAAGATGACCCTCGGGCTCCGGAAACCCAAGGGAAAAATAGGCTAGGAGGCAAATGGTAAAACCAAGCTTGGGCATTGCTGGAAAAGCTTTAATCAAGGCGAACTATCAAGGGGTTCCCATTATCACCCAACCGCGTAAGGAACGCAAAATCCGGGAACATAACACCGATATGATGGAAACTAGGGCGGCAAGAGTGGAACAAAACACTAGGCGAGAGGCCGATCCTTCCACCCTTTACCAAGTATATAGATGCATTAAGATAACATGGCAATATAATGATATCCCAACAAGTAAATAATGTTCCAACAAGGAACGGTCTCCAATCTTCACCTACAACTAGCAACACTATAAGAGGGGCTGAGCAAAGCGGTAACATAGCGAATCAACGGTTTGCGAGGACATGGTGGGTTAGAGGTTCAACATGTAAATTTGGGAGGCATGATAAGCAAGTGGTAGGCATCGTAGCATAGGCATAGCAAAAGAGTGAGCATCTAGCAAAGCAAAGATAGTAGTGATTTCGAGGATATGATCATCTTGCCTGCAAATTTGTCAGAGTTGACTGGATCCTCGAAAGCAAACTCAACGGGCTCCTCGTTAGCGAACTCGTCTCCCGGCTCTACCCAAACAAGACAAACAAGCAACAAGGACACAATCAACCACGTGCAAACTCAAACAACATGATGCAAAGATGGTATTCTATGCAGGATGCAATATGTGATGCATATGCAAGATTTGACAAGGAATGCATGAACCTGGCATCAACTTGGAAATCCATGTGTGCCACTGGAAAGGTGAGGTGAAACCGCTTGAAAACGATTTAAAGAACGCCGGAATCGGAGTTACGGTTTGGAAATGGCAAGCAATTCAAATATGACCATGTTCTGCAATTTACAGCAAGTAGCCAACTAAATGCAACAAGATGAACATGCTACAGCACCCAAACATGACAACAAATTACATGGCAGGGATCTATTCATGATGCTTAACAAAAGACTAGCACTGAGCTACGGCCAATTCATCCAATAACAGGTTCAAACAAGCATGGCAAAAATGCATTTGGTAAACAGATTTCAGACTTAGTGAAATTAACACTTGTGTGAAATTTCAGATCAGGTAGCCCACTTTGGAGCATGAAAACTATATGCTACAGGACCTTAACATGGCAAAGCAAAGCGTGGCATGGAGCTACTCAAGGAGCTTAACAAAAGTCCCTTCGTGACCTTGAGCCAAAAGGGATCAGAAAATGCATTTGCAAGCATGTGAACATGGCAAAAACATAATCAGTTCTCAGACTTAGTGAAAACTGGAGCATGCTGAAACAGATATCAGGTAGGCATGTTTACGAGGTCGATGCACTCACTACAGAGCAAGTCATGACAATCTAAGCATACACCCATCAAGAATACACAAAATACAAGCTAGACATGGCAAGAACAATAACATAGCATGCACGGATCAACTACATCATCCTCGGCAAAATTGCTAACAAGTAAACAATCTGCCCAGATTCACGAAATAGCAAAAGTAGAGCTCGATTGGCTCAAGCTAGGGTGCTCCATAAATGCACACAATGACATGGATGGATAGAGCACTACAAGATTAACAAAACATCCTTACTAATCATCCTCACAAGAGGCACAGACCACTAGGAAACAACATGAACATATGGCATATTAAGATAACCAGTCCAAGGACTTAGTGGAAATGCTAAGTCCCTGAAATCAGCATTAACGAATGCTCCACTTTGCAAGCTTGTGCTAGTCACCACACACATCACAAAAGTACATGGTTTGCACCTCTGGATAGATGGCAAAACATATAACAAAACACATGTAGAGCTCAGGGGCATATCATGCACACAATAATCATGGAAAAAATGACAAATATCTAATTGGAGCAGCAGATCTACCAATTATCTCAAATAGCATTCTTCTAACAGCATTTTGGGCATCAAGATGAACTCAAATGAAAATGATGCAATGACTTGAAATGATGTAATCTCTGAGATGAACATTTTGATATGCTATATGCCCAAAACGGAGCTACGGATGCGGAGTTACAACATGATGAAAAACACAAAGATTCTAGGGTTTCGGGAGGAAAGTCAATCGATCCAGATCCAGACCCAGATCCGAGTGTACTGTAGCAGCGGCGTGGACTTCGAGGTTTGTAGGCCGGAGTTCGTCGGGGGGGCGCCGGAGTCGCGGGAGAGGGGCGGCCAGGGTACGCCGGCGACGAGGAGGACCCGGGCGGCGGCGGAGCACCGGTGGGTGAGCTCGCCGGCGATGGCGACGACGTGCG
Organism: Triticum aestivum; assembly: GCF_018294505.1. Classification (NCBI taxonomy): domain Eukaryota; kingdom Viridiplantae; phylum Streptophyta; class Magnoliopsida; order Poales; family Poaceae; genus Triticum; species Triticum aestivum. The sequence continues at coordinate 129,286,143 of NC_057797.1, forward strand.
GCGACGCTTAGCGGGCTGACGAGGAGGCGCCGGGCTGCGGCGGGGCGGCGACTACCGGGCGACGAAGGCGAAGGCGGCCGGCGCTGCCCGCGGTGGTGCGGGGCGAGGCACGGGCCTCGGGCGGCGCGCGATGGAGGTAGGCGCGGGCGGCGGCTCCCTGCGCCGCGGGGGCCCCGAGCGGGCTCGGCAGGCCGTGGCGGTGGGAGAGTGGCACGGAACAGGTGGCGGCCTCCTACTGGGCGAGGGCGGCGGCGGGGGTGAAATACCGGCCGGCAGCGGACGTGTCCGGCGCGGCGCGGTGGAAGAGGAGCTAGGTTAGGGGAAGAAGATCCGGGAATTGAAATGGGGGGTTCTTTATATAGGCATAGGAGGAGCTAGGAGAGTCCAAATGAGGTGCGGTTTTTGGCCACGCGATCATGATCGAACGCTCTAGATGATGGAGAGGGATTTGGTGGGTTTTGGGCCAACTTGGAGGGGTGTTGGGCTGCAACACACACGAGGCCTTTTCGGTCCCTCGGTTAACCGTTGGAGCATCAAACAAAGTCCAAATGGTACGAAACTTGACAAGCGGTCTACCGGTAGTAAACCAAGGCCGCTTGACAAGTCTCGGTCCAATCCGGAAATGTTTAATCCCCACACACGAAAGAAAGGTAGAAATGACCACCGGAGGAGAACAAAGCGCCGGAATGCAAAACGGACAACGGGGAAAATGCTCGAATGCATGAGATGAACACGTATGCAAATGCAATGCACATGATGACGTGATATGAGATGCATGACAACGACAACAACACACGGAGACAAAAACCCAAACCCGAGAAAATAAAATAACTTAAGGCCGGAAACGGCAAGAGTTGGAGTACATATTCGGAAAAACATATCCGGGGTGTTACAACACTCTACCACTACGAAAGGATCTCGTCCCGAGATCTAGGACTGAAAGAACGCCGGGTACTCAGAACGGAGGTGATCCTCGCGTTCCCAGGTAGCTTCACGGTCGGAATGGTGTGACCACTTGACTTTGAGGAATTTGATTGACTTTGTTCGAGTCTTGCGTTCAGTCTCTTCAAGAGTAGCCACGGGGTGCTCACGGTAAGAGAGATCTTCTTGGAGCTCAATGTCCTCTAAGTTGACGGTGCGGTCAGGAGTCTTGAAGCACTTTCGGAGCTGAGAGACATGGAACACATCATGCACATTTGCAAAGTTTGAAGGAAGCTCGAGTTGATAGGCGAGATCGCCTCTCTTGATGACGATCTTGAAAGGTCCCACGTATCTAGGGGCAAGCTTCCCTTTGATACCGAAGCGACGAGTACCTTTCATAGGAGAGACGCAGAGGTAAACATGATCTCCAATCTCGAAAGCCAAATCACGGTGCTTACTATCATAGTAGCTCTTCTGGCGGGATTGGGCTGCTTTGAGGTTATCTCGAATGACTTTGCACATCTCCTCTGCCTCTGTGATTAAGTCATTTCCCAGAAGCTGATGTTCACCGGTTTCAGACCAGTTGAGAGGGGTACGACACTTCCTGCCATACAGAATTTCAAATGGGGCCTTGCCCGAACTTGCTTGAAAACTGTTGTTGTAGGAGAATTCAGCATAAGGAAGACAATCCTCCCACTTCATGCCGAAGGAGATCACACAAGCCCTGAGCATATCTTCAAGAATCTGATTGACACGCTCGACTTGACCGCTAGTTTGAGGATGGAAAGCTGTGATGAAGCGGATGTTGGTGCCCATGGCCTTCTGAAAAGAATCCCAAAAGTTGGAGGTAAAGATGCTGCCACGGTCTGAAGAGATCACCTGTGGAATACCGTGCAAAGAGACAATTCGAGAGGTATAGAGCTCCGCCAATTGAGCTGCAGTGATTGACTCTTTGATAGGCAGAAAATGAGCCACTTTAGTGAGTTTGTCGATGACCACGAATATGGTATCATTGCCACGCTTGGACTTTGGAAACCCAGTCACGAAGTCCATCTCAATGTGGTCAAACTTCCATTCTGGAATGGCAAGAGGTTGGAGGAGACCAGCTAGCCTTTGGTGTTCTGCCTTCACTCTTCTGCAGACATCACACTCATTCACGAATTGAGCAATCTCGCACTTCATTCGAGTCCACCAATAAGCCTGCTTAAGGTCCTGATACATCTTTGTGCTCCCAGGGTGGATGGAGAGGAGAGAATTGTGAGCCTCGTTCATGATCACTTTACGAAGGTCACCTTTGGGCACAACAATACGATCCTCGAAGAAGAGAGTATCCTTGTCATCAAGGCAGTAGCACTTGTACTTGGGTTGACTCTTGGCAATCTCAACCTTCACCTTTTTCACCATAGCATCAAGAAGCTGAGCTTGGCGAATCTGGTCTTCCAAGGTAGGAGAGACTTGAAGGTTGGCGAGGAAACCTTGAGGAACAACTTGCAGATTAAGTTTGCGGAAAGCTTCACAAAGCTCGGGTTGATAAGGCTTGAGAATCAGACTGTTGCAATAAGCCTTCCTGCTCAATGCGTCAGCAATCACATTGGCCTTGCCTGGAGTATACTCGATACTCGGATTATACTCTTGAATCATTTCGACCCATCGAGTCTGCCTGAGGTTGAGATTAGGCTGAGTGAAGATGTACTTGAGACTCTTGTGATCAGTGAAAATGTCCACTTTTCTTCCCAATAAGAGATGTCTCCAAGTCAAAAGAGCATGCACAACTGCCGCCAACTCAAGGTCATGAGTGGGGTAGTTCTTCTCGTCGGGCTTCAACTGGCGAGAGGTATAAGCCACAACTTTCATCTCATTGCATCATTTTCATTTGAGTTCATCTTGATGCCCGAAATGCTGTTAGAAGAATGCTATTTGAGATAATTGTCAGATCTGCTGCTCCAGTTAGATATTTGTCATATTTGCCATGATTATTGTGTGCATGATATGCCCCTGAGCTCTACATGTGTTTTGTTATATGTTTTGCCATCTATCCAGAGGTGCAACCCATGTATTTTTGTGATGTGTGTGGTGACTAGCACAAGCTTGCAAAGTGGAGCATTCGTTAATGCTGATTTCAGGGACTTAGCATTTCCACTAAGTCCTTGGACTGGTTATCTCAATATGCCATATGTTCATGTTGTTTCCTAGTAATCCGTGCCTCTTGTGAGGATGATCAGTAAGGATGTTTTGTTAATCTTGTAATGCTCTATCCATCCATGTCTTTATGTGCATTTATGGAGCACCCTAGATTGAGTCAATCGAGCTCTGCTTTTGCTATTTCGTGAATCTAGGCAGATTGAATACTTGTTAGCAATTTTGCCGAGGATGATGTAGTTGATCTGTGCATGCTATATTATTGTTCTTGACATGTCTAGCTTGCATTTTGTGTATTCTTGATGGGTGTATGCTTAGATTGTCATGACTTGCTCTGTAGTGAGTGCATCGACCTCGTAAACATGCCTACATGATATCTGTTTCAGCATGCTCCAGTTTTCACTAAGTCTGAGAACTGATTATGTTTTTGCCATGTTCACATGCTTGCAAATGCATTTTCTGATCCCTTTTGGCTCAAGGTCACTAAGGGACTTTTGTTAAGATCCTTGAGTAGCTCCATGCCATGCTTTGCTTTGCCATGTTACGGTCCTATAGCATATAGTTTTCATGCTCCAAAGTGGGCTACCTGATCTGAAATTCCAGACAAGTGTTAATTTCACTAAGTCTGAAATCTGTTTACCAAATGCATTTTTGCCATGCTTGTTTGAACCTGTTATTTGATGAATTGGCCGTAGCTCAGTGTTAGTATTTTGTTAAGCATCATGAATGTATCCATGACATGTAATTTGTTGTCATTTTTGGGTGCTGTAGCATGTTCGTCTTGTTGCATTTAGTTGGCTACTTGCTGTAAATCGCAGAACGTGGTCATATTTGAATTGCTTGCCATTTCCAAACCGTAACTCCGATTTCGGCGTTCTTTATATCGTTTTCAAGCGGTTTCACCTCACCTTTCCAGTGGCACACTTGGATTTCCAAGTTGAGGCCAGGTTCATGTATTCCTTGTCAAGTCTTGCATATGCATCACATATTGCATCCTGCATAGCATACCATCTTTGCATCATGTTGTTTGAGTTTGCACGTGGTTGATTGTGTCCTTGTTGCTTGTTTATCTTGTTTGGGTAGAGTCGGGAGACGAGTTTGCTAATGAGGAGCCCGTTGAGTTTGCTTTCGAGGATCCAGTCAACTCTGACAAATTTGCAGGCAAGATGATCATACCCTCGAAATCACTACTATCTTTGCTTTGCTAGATGCTCGCTCTTTTGCTATGCCTATGCTACGATGCCTACCACTTGCTTATCATGCCTCCCAAATTGACATGTTCAACCTCTAACCCACCATGTCCTAGCAAACCGTTGATTGGCTATGTTACCGCTTTGCTCAGCCCCTCTTATAGCATTGCTAGTTGCAGGTGAAGATTGGAGACCGTTCCTTGTTGGAACATTATTTACTTGTTGGGATATCATTATATTGCCATGTTATCTTAATGCATCTATATACTTGGTAAAGGGTGGAAGGCTCGGCCTCTCGCCTAGTGTTTTGTTCCACTCTTGCCGCCCTAGTTTCCGTCATATCGGTGTTATGTTCCAGGATTTTGCGTTCCTTACGCGGTTGGGTGATAATGGGAACCCCTTGATAGTTCCCTTGATTAAAGCTTTTCTAGCAATGCCCAACCTTGGTTTTACCATTTGCCTCCTAGCCTCTTTTTCCCTTGGGTTTCCGGAGCCCGAGGGTCATCTTATTTTAACCCCCCCGGGCCAGTGCTCCTTTGAGTGTTGGTCCAACTCGTCAGCCGCCGGTGGCCACCAGGGGCAACTCTGGGCTGGCCTACCGGAAGTTAAGACAATCTGAGTGTTCCTTGAGAATGAGATATGTGCAGCTCCTATCGGGATTTGTCGGCACATTCGGGCGGTGTTGCTGGATTTGTTTTGACTTGTCGAAGTGTCTTGTAGAACCGGGATACCAAGTCTGATCGGAATGTCTTGGGAGAAGGTCTATTCCTTCGTTGACCGTGAGAGCTTGTCATGGGCTAAGTTGGGACTCCCCTGCAGGGTTTTGAACTTTCGAAAGCCATGCATGCGGTTATGGGCAGATGGGAATTTGTTAATGTCGGGTTGTAGATAACTTGAACCTTAACTTAATTAAAATGAATCAACAGTGTGAGTTACCGTGATGGTCTCTTCTCGGCGGAGTCCGGGAAGTGAACACGGTGTTGGAGTAATGCTTGCCGCAGGATGTTCTCTAGTTACTCGTTCGCGCTTTGCCTCCTCTTCTCGCTCTCTTTTGCGAACAGGTTAGCCACCATATATGCTAGTCGCTTGCTGCAGCTCCACATATACTTACCTTGCCTTACCTATAAGCTTAAATAGTCTTGATCGCGAGGGTGCGAGATTGTTGAGTCCCTGTGGCTCACAGATTACTTCCAAACCAGATGCAGGGCCTGATGATTTCGTTCCAGATGACGCGCTTGAGCTCAAGTGGGAGTTCGATGAGGACTCACGCCGTTACTACGTGTCTTTCCCTGATGATCAGTAGTGGTGCCCAGCGCTTGATTGCGCTCTTGAAGAATTTGCATGATCAACTGTGTGTTTGCATTGGTTGCGGCCATCACAGCTTTCCATGCCTCCGGAGGAGGAGGAGGTGGTGGCGGATCTTGATTCTGATTCTGATTGGTGCTCTTAGCGGGAGCCATCCTGAAGAGGGTGACAACCGTTAGCACATTGACAGATAAAATGAAGCTGAATCAAACGGGTTGAAATTGCAACATATAGTCTTCACATACGAATATAAGAACGAATGCATTCCACTTGAAATGGTCACATATCCATAAATTGAGAAGCCACTTAGAATTTAGGTAGAGGAATAAATCAACAAGGTACGGATCAAGAACGAATACTCGGTAAGAAATCCCAATCTCAAACCAAATATCCGTGGAAGAAGAACTAGAGCTACAAGAATTCCCACCTATGAAACTCCCGAACCTTTTTGGTTATGCAATCAGGTGTTGGGGATATAGGGGAAGCATAATATCTCACCCAAATCTAGCAATTCCTACATCCAGCTGTATCCATCCTTCAACACATAACCGAGAAAAACTTCGGAAACCATCTACCTCAACCTTCGAAAAGCATCCGTTATACAAGTTATGGCGATACTCCCGAACTCCCGCCCCAGTACTGGGTGGCGTCGAGGTTATCTCACCAACGAACTGCATAAAAGAGATTTTCGATGTCGGCATGCTAAACTCAGGTATTCCAGAACTGCAATGATAAAATTGTGACGACAACACCTCGGAGCTCAACTCCCTGAGACACTGCCACAACCCCTAAAGACAGGAGGCACCAAGAATAATGTTCTCGTCACAAAACCATCGGAACGATTCCAAGATACCCGCGTGAACCTAAGATTTTTTTAGTGAAATTTGAGAAGAGAAGAGTCAGAACTCTACATCAGGACGCCTTACCAGAGTGATGAGGAGACTGGGGAGTAAAAAGAATTCCTAAACTCTCCGATATATAATTCCTAAATGACTCAAAACATTTTTTCTAGACACAACTCGGCCGCTAAAAACGATCAAGCAATGGGACTCCTAAGGTCGGGGAAGGCTCTGATTACCAACTTGTAACGCCCTCGATGCGGCTATATCTCCCACGTGTCGAGGCACGACTTAGAGGCATAACCACATTGAAGCAATGTCGCAAGTTAGGCAATCATCACAACATCCCATGTAATATAGATAATAAAAGGGGAGATACATAGTTGGCTTACACTCGCCACGTCAATCAAAGTACATAAATAGCATTACAACAAACAAACACTCATGGCCCGACTACGGCGCCAAAATGAAAGATAACCCAACATGCGACACGGTCCCGATCACCCCAACTGGGCACCACTACTGATCATCAGGGAAAGACACATAGTAACGGCGTGAGTCCTCGTCGAACTCCCACTTGAGCTCAAGCGCGTCATCTAGAATGGAATCATCAGGCCCTGCATCTGGTTTGGAAGTAATCTGTGAGCCACAGGGACTCAGCAATCTCGCACCCTCGCGATCAAGACTATTTAAGCTTATAGGTAAGGCAAGGTAAGTATATGTGGAGCTGCAGCAAGCGACTAGCATATATGGTGGCTAACCTGTTCGCAAAAGAGAGCGAGAAGAGGAGGCAAAGCGCGAACGAGTAACTATAGAACATCCTGCGGCAAGCATTACTCCAACACCGTGTTCACTTCCCGGACTCCGCTGAGAAGAGACCATCACGGTAACTCACACTGTTGATTCATTTTAATTAAGTTAAGGTTCAAGTTATCTACAACCGGACATTAACAAATTCCCATCTTCCCATAACCGCGGGCACGGCTTTCGAAAGTTCAAAACCCTGCAGGGGAGTCCCAACTTAGCCCATGACAAGCTCTCACGGTCAACGAAGGAATAGACCTTCTCCCGAGACATTCCGATCAGACTCGGTATCCCGGTTCTACAAGACACTTCGACAAGTTAAAACAAATCCAGCAACACCGCCCAAATGTGCCGACAAATCCTGATAGGAGCTGCACATATATCGTTCTCAGGGCACACTCAGATTGTCTTAACTTCCTGTAGGCCAGCCCAGAGTTGCCCCTGGTGGCCACCGGCAGGTGACGAGTTGGACCAACACTCAGAGGAGCACTGGCCCGGGGGGGTTTAAAATAAGATGACCCTCGGGCTTCGGAAACCCAAGGGAAAAAGAGGCTAGGAGGCAAATGGTAAAACCAAGGTTGGGCATTGCTGGAAAAGCTTTAATCAAGGCGAACTATCAAGGGGTTCCCATTATCACCCAACCGCGTAAGGAACGCAAAATCCGGGAACATAACACCGATATGACGGAAACTAGGGTGGCAAGAGTGGAACAAAACACTAGGCGAGAGGCCGAGCCTTCCACCCTTTCCCAAGTATATAGATGCATTAAGATAACATGGCAATATAATGATATCCCAACAAGTAAATAATGTTCCAACAAGGAACGGTCTCCAATCTTCACCTTCAACTAGCAACACTATAAGAGGGGCTGAGCAAAGTGGTAACATAGCCAATCAACGGTTTGCTAGGACATGGTGGGTTAGAGGTTGAACATGTCAATTTGGGAGGCATGATAAGCAAGTGGTAGGCATCGTAGCATATGCATAGCAAAAGAGCGAGCATCTAGCAAAGCAAAGATAGTAGTGATTTCGAGGGTATGATCTTCTTGCCTGCAAATTTGTCAGAGTTGACTGGATCCTCGAAAGCAAACTCAACGGGCTCCTCGTTAGCAAACTCGTCTCCCGGATCTACCCAAACAAGACAAACAAGCAACAAGGACACAATCAACCACGTGCAAACTCAAACAACATGATGCAAAGATGGTATGCTATGCAGGATGCAATATGTGATGCATATGCAAGATTTGACAAGGAATACATGAACCTGGCCTCAACTTGGAAATCCAAGTGTGCCACTAGAAAGGTGAGGTGAAACCGCTTGAAAACGATATAAAGAACGCCGGAATCGGAGTTACGGTTTGGAAATGGCAAGCAATTCAAATATGACCACGTTCTACGATTTACAGCAAGTAGCCAACTAAATGCAACAAGATGAACATGCTACAGCACCCAAACATGACAACAAATTACATGGCAGGGATCCATTCATGATGCTTAACAAAATACTAGCACTGAGCTACGGCCAATTCATCCAATAACAGGTTCAAACAAGCATGGCAAAAATGCATTTGGTAAACAGATTTCAGACAGTGAAATTAACACTTGTCTGGAATTTCAGATCAGGTAGCCCACTTTGGAGCATGAAAACTATATGCTACAGGACCTGAACATGGCAAAGAAAACTATGGCATGGAGCTACTCAAGGAGCTTAACAAAAGTCCCTTAGTGACCTTGAGCCAAAAGGGATCAGAAAATGCATTTGCAAGCATGTGAACATGGCAAAAACATAATCAGTTCTTAGACTTAGTGAAAACTGGAGCATGCTAAAACAGATATCAGGTAGGCATGTTTACGAGGTCGATGCACTCACTACAGAGCAAGTCATGACAATCTAAGCATACACCCATCAAGAATACACAAAATACAAGCTAGACATGGCAAGAACAAAAACATAGCATGCACGGATCAACTACATCATCCTCGGCAAAATTGCTAACAAGTAGACAATCTTCCCAGATTCACGAAATAGCAATTGTAGAGCTCGATTGACTCAAGCTAGGGTGCTCCATAAATGCACACAAAGATATGGATGGATAGAGCACTACAAGATTCACAAAACATCCTTACTGATCATCCTCACAAGAGGCACAGATCACTAGGAAACAACATGAACATATGGCATATTGAGATAACCAGTCCAAGGACTTAGTGGAAATGCTAAGTCCCTGAAATCAGCATTAACGAATGCTCCACTTTGCAAGCTCGTGCTAGTCATCACACACATCACAAAAATACATGGGTTGCACCTCTAAATAGATGGCAAAACATATAACAAAACACATGTAGAGCTCAGGGGCATATCATGCACACAATAATCATGGAAAAAATGACAAATATCTAATTGGAGCAGCTGACCTGACAATTATCTCAAATAGCATTCTTCTAACAGCATTTCGGGCATCAAGATGAACTCAAATGAAAATGATGCAATGAGATGAAATTATGTACTCTCTGAGATGAACATTTTGATATGCTATATGCCCAAAACGGAGCTACGGATGCGGAGTTACAAGATGATGAAAAAACGCAAAGATTCTAGGGTTTCGGGAGGAAAGTCAACCGATCCAGATCCAGATCCGAGTGTACTGTAGCAGCAGCGCGGACTTCGAGGTTCGTCGACCGGAGTTCGTCGGGGGGCGCCGGAGTCGAGGGAGAGGGGCGGCCGGGGTACGCCGGCGACGAGGAGGACCCGGGCGGCGGCGGAGCTCCGCTGGGTGAGCTCGCCGGCGATGGCGAAGACATGCGGCGGCGCTTGGCGGGCTGACGAGGAGGCGCCGGGCTGCCGCGGGGCGGCGACTACCGGGCGGCGGAGGCGGAGGCGGCCGGCGCTGCCCGCGGTGGCGCGGGGCGAGGCACGAGCCTCGGGCGGCGCGCGATGGAGGTAGGCGCGGGCGGCGGCTCCCTAGGCCGCGGGCGCCCCGAGCGGGCTCGGCGGGCCATGGCGGTGGGAGAGTGGCACGGGACAGGTGGCGGCCTCCTACTGGGCGAGGGCGGCGGCGGCGAAATGTCCGGCCGGCAGCGGACGTGTCCGGCCCGGCGCGCTGGAAGAGGAGCTTGGTTAGGGGAAGAAGATCCGAGAATTGAAATGGGGGGTTCTTTATATAGGCATAGGAGGAGCTAGGAGAGTCCAAATGAGGTGCGGTTTTCGGCCACGCGATCGTGATCAAACGCTCTAGAGGATGGAGATGGTTTTGGTGGGTTTTGGGCCAACTTGGTGGGGTGTTGGGCTGCAACACAAATGAGGCCTTTTCGGTCCCTCGGTTAACCGTTGGAGCATCAAACGAAGTCCAAATGGTACGAAACTTGACAGGCGGTCTACTGGTAGTAAACCAAGGCTGCTTGACAAGTCTTGGTCCAATCCGGAAATGTTTAATCCCCACACATGAAAGAAAGGTAGAAATGACCACCGGAGGAGAACGAAGCGCCGGAATGCAAAACGGACTACGTGGAAAATGCTCGAATGCATGAGATGAACATGTATGCAAATGCAATGCACATGATGACATGATATGAGATGCATGACAAAGACAACAACACACGGAGAGAAAAACCCGAATCCGAGAAAATAAAATAACTTAAGGCCGGAAACAGCAAGAGTTGGAGTACATATTGGGAAAAACATATCCAGGGTGTTACAGTAATTGCCCTACTCATGGTTTAAATTTGTGGATGATTATACAAATTTTTTATGCCGTATTGAAGTTTGCTTCTAGAAATCTTTTAGATTCGGCCGCGGGAGGCACTTTTATGCAAATCACTTTAGGAGAAGCTACTAAACTCCTAGATAATATTATGGTTAATTTATTCTCTATGGCATACTGAAAGATCTACTAATAAAAAGGTGCATGCGATAGAAGAAATTAATGTTTTGAATGGAAAGATGGATGAACTTATGAAATTATTTGCTAATAAGAGTGTTTCTTCTGATCCTAATGATATGCCCTTGTCTACTTTGATTGAGAATAATAATGAATCTATGGATGTGAATTTTGTTGGTAGGAACAATTTTGGTAACAACGCGTATAGAGGAAATTTCAATCCTAGGCCTTATCCTTGTAATCCCTCTAATAATTATGGTAATTCCTCCAAGAATTCTTATATAATAATATGCCCTCTGATTTTGAATCTAATATTAAAGAATTTATTACTTTGCAAAAGAATTTCACTGCTTTGATTCAAGAAAAATTGCTTAAGATTGATGATTTGGCTGGGAACATTGATAGAATTTCTCTTGATATTGATTCTTTGAAACTTAGATCTATTCCACCTAAGCATGATATCAATGAGTCTCTCAAAGCCATGAGAATTTCCATTGATGAGTGCAAAGAAAGAACCGCTAGGATGCGTGCTAAGAAAGATGCCTTTATAAGAGCGTGTTCTTCTAGTTCCTATGAAAATAAAAATGAAGATCTAAAAGTAATTGATGTGTCCCCTATTAAATCTTTGTTTTGCAATATGAATCTTGATAATGATGGGACTGAATATGATCCACCTCTACCTAGAAGGCGTTCCAAGAATTTGGAATTTTTTGATCTTGATGCTAAAATTGATAAAAGTGGGATTGAAGAAATTAAAACCGTAGATGTTGCTAAACCCACTATTATGGATTTCAAGGAATTTGACTATGAAAATTGCTCTTTGATTGATTGTATTTCCTTGTTACAATCCGTGCTAAATTCTCCTCACGCTTATAGTCAAAATAAAGCATTTACTAAACATATCTTTGATGCCTTGATGCAATCTTATGAAGAAAAACTTGAATTGGAAGTTTCTATCCCTAGAAAGCTTTATGATGAGTGGGAACCAACTATTAAAATTAAAATTAAAGATCATTAATGATATGCTTTATGTGATTTGGGTGCTAGTGTTTCCACGATTCCAAAGACTTTGTGTGATTTGTTAGGTTTCCATGATTTTGATGATTGCTCTTTAAACTTGCACCTTGCTGATTCCACTATTAAGAAACCTATGGGAAGAATAAATGATGTTCTTATTGTTGCAAATAGGAATTATTTGCCCATAGATTTTATTGTTCTTGACATAGATTGCAATCCTTCATGTCCTATTATTCTTGGTAGACCTTTCCTTAGAATGATTGGTGCAATTATTGATATGAAGGAAGGAAATATTAGATTCCAATTTCCATTAAGGAAAGGCACGGAACACTTTACTAGAAATAAAATTAAATTACCTTATGAATCTATTATGAGAGCCACTTATGGACTGCCTACCAAAGATGGCAATACCTAGATCTATCCTTGCTTGTTATGCCTAGCTAGGGGCGTTAAACGATAGCGCTTGTTGGGAGGCAACCCAATTTTATTTTTATTCCTTGATTTTGGCTCCTGTTTAGTAATAAATAATTTATCTAGGCTTTGTTTTGATTGTGTTTTTTGTGTTTAATTAGTGTTTGTGCCAAGTAGAACCGTTGGGAAGACTTGGGGAATGTCTTGTTGAACTTGCTGTAAAAAACAGAAACTTTAGCGCTCACGAGAACTACTGCCATTTTTATTTGAAAAGTGATATTTAGTTAATTCTTTTTGAAGATGATTAATATATAAATTCCTCACGTCCAGAAATTTATTTTAGAATTTTTGGGGTTCCAGATCTTGCGCTAGCTACAGATTACTACAGACTGTTCTGTTTTTCGTGTGTTGTTTGCTTATTTTGATGAATCTATGGCTAGTAAAATAGTTTATAAACCATAGATAAGTTGGAATACAGCAGGTATAACACCAATATAAATAAATAATGAGTTCATTACAGTACCTTGAAGTGGTCTTTTATTTTCTTTCGCTAACGGAGCTCACGAGATTTTCTACTTTAAGTTTTGTGTTGTGAAGTTTTCAAGTTTTGGGTGAAGATTTGATGGATTATGGAACAAGGAGTGGCAAGAGCCTAAGCTTGGGGATGACCATGGAACCCCCAAGATAATCTAAGGACACCTAAAAGCCAAAGCTTGGGGATGCCCCGGAAGGCATCCCCTCTTTCGTCTACTTCTATCGGTAACTTTACTTGGAGCTATATTTTTGTTCGCCACATGATATGTATTTTGCTTGGAGCGTCTTGTATGATTTGAGTCTTTACTTTTTAGTTTAACACAATCATCCTTGCTGTGTACACATTTTGAGAGAGCCATACATGATTTGGAATTTGCTAGAATACTCTATGTGTTTCGCTTATATCTTTTGAGTTATATAGTTTTGCTCTTGTACTTCACTTATATCTTTTAGAGCATGGTGGTGGATTTGTTTTATAGAAACTACTGATCTCTCATGATTCACCTAGATTATTTTGAGAGTCTTAAATAGCATGGTAATTTGCTTAAAATCCTAATATGCTAGGTATTCAAAGTTAGTAACATTTTCTTAAGAGTGTTTTGAATACTAAGAGAAGTTTGATGCTTGATGATTGTTTTGAGATATGGAGGTAATAATATCAAAGTCGTGCTAGTTGAGTAGTTGTGAAATTGAGAAATGCTTGTGTTGAAGTTTGCATGTCCCGTAGCATGCACGTATGGTAAATGTTATGCAACAAATTTGAAACATGAGGTGTTATTTGATTGTCTTCCTTATGAGTGGCGGTCGGGGACGAGCGATGGTCTTTTCCTACCAATCTATCCCCCTAGGAGCATGTGCATAGTACCGAGGTTTTTGATGACTTGTAGTTTTTTGCAATAAGTATGTGAGTTCTTTATGACTAATGTTGAGTTCATGGATTATACGCACTCTCACCCTTCCATACTTGCTAGCCTCTTCGGTACCGTGCATTGACCTTTCTCACATTGAGAGTTGGCGCAAACTTCGCCGGTATATCCAAACCCTGTGATATGATACGCTCTTTCACACATAAACCTCCCTATATCTTCCTCAAAACAGCCACCATACCTACCTAATATGGCATTTCCATAGCCATTCCGAGATATATTGCCATGCAACTTTCCACCCGTTCATCATGACACATTCATCATTGTCATATTGCTTAGCATAATCATGTAGTTGACATAGTATTTGTGGCAAGGCCACCGTTCATAATTCTTTCATACATGTCACTCTTGGTCCATTGCATATCCCGGTACACCACCGGAGGCATTCATATAGAGTTATACTTTGTTCTAGTATCGAGTTGTAATCTTTGAGTTGTAAATAAATAGAAGTGTGATGATCATCATTAATAGAGCATTGTCCCAAAAAAGGCCAAATAAAAAAAATAGAAAATAAAAAGGGGCAATGCTACTATCCTTTTACCACACTTGTGCTTCAAAGTAGCACCATGATCTTCATGATAGAGAGTCTCTTGTTTTGTCACTTTCATATACTAGTGGGAATTTTTCATTATAGAACTTGGCTTGTATATTCCAACAATGGGCCTCCTCAAGTGCCCTAGGTCTTTGTGAGCAAGCAAGTTGGATGCACACCCACTTAGTTCTTTTGTTGAGCTTTCATACATTTATAGCTCTAGTGCATCTGTTGCATGGCAATCCCTACTCCTTACATTAGCATCAATCGGTGGGCATCTCCATAGCCCATTTATTAGCCTCGTTGATGTGAGACTTTCTCCCTTTTGTCTTCTCCACATAACCCCCCTCATTATATTATATTCCACCCATAGTGCTATGTCCATGGCTCGCGCTCATATATTGCATGAAAGTTTATAGGTTTGAGATTACTAAAGTATGAAACAATTGCTTGGCTTGTCATCAGGGTTGTGCATGATGAGAGCATTCTTGTGTGACGAAAATGGAGCATGACTAAACTATATGATTTTGTAGGGATGAACTTTCTTTGGTCATGTTATTTTGAGAAGACACTAGCACAAATGCCCGTGCGTTGCAACGGGAGAGATAAACTCTAACACATCCCTAGCGAGTCATTTGTGTTCCAATTCTCCTCTTAGTCATCGATGTCGATGATAGTAACTTGCCCACCTATTGCAACAAATGTGATCAGTCCTAAGGTGGTGACCTTGGTCATCACACTCACCATGCCGATTTCGTGAGCTCCTACCTGCACCAGCTTGTAATTCCTCATGCGTTGCAACCGTCACATACATATTCGTGTCGTTCAAAACCTATCATGTTATAACATGTCAGGCGATCCATTTTTTTATTGAGCGCGCGCACAACAATAATTATTAATGCAAATTAAATTATGGTTTGAGGCCATCAATTTCTTGACTCAACATAAACCAAATAGACTTCATTGTCGCCACTGTCCACCTTCTTCATTTCTAACATGAAGTTGGGCATCTCTCCGGCAAAGAACTATGTCGTGTCGTTTCAGCATGGCCATCGAACCATAGTTTAAAAAACTGAATAGGCAACCAAATAGGTGAGGCTACCTGTTAAGGTTCTCACTGGTTGGCCTGTCGGTTCATCTGTTCATTCCTGTCAAAAATGGAAATATTGAAGTTATTAAGAAATTACCATAGATCAAATGAGTGTGCATAATATTGGATGTAATCCATTTAAAAAACAGAAAGCGTTGGTGGCCTAGATGGTTGTTGGTCATTTGGCATTCATTGGCTCAAGGTTAACTGATGGATCCCAAGTTGACGCACTATTTTACGAATATTTTTCAGGTCATAAAAAATGGGCAAGGTGTAGGTTTCAAATTTTTCTTTTGCACCTATTTGAGGGGGTCCAATTCAGGGTTTGGATGTGTTCTGTGTAAACAATACTCCCTCCATCCGAAAAAGATTGTCCTAAACTTGTCTTTCAAATGGATCCATTTGAGGGACAACCTTTTCCGGACGGAGGGAGTAATTCTTTACAAATTAGAGGTCCAACTAAAGAAACATTACCAGGAGATTAAAAAGCTCCTCCATGAGCCTGGTCTTTTTTTTGATGTATTAGCGTGTGCCCATGCATCTAATCTAATACATCTTCCCATGCACGCAGTGGCACAACGGAATCCTCTCTCACATCTGCCCATGCACCCATAGAGCACAACGGAATTCATTTGCTCTGTTAATTAATAGCAAAATTATTATTTCCTCTTTCATTTTCCAGCGAATTTATTTCGTCTTTAATTCCTTCCCTTCATGCCTCATCGTATGCCCGTGTGTTGTAACAGGCGAAAAAATTAACAAAACCTGCTTCATGTGCCATTACACGCTACTCAGATCCAACTGTAATAAACCTTGAGATAAGGTTACCCTTGTCTATCTAAGATGCATAAGAGCGTGTGTTGCCACGGGTTGCATTATCTTTTTTCTTTGGATCATGAAGTGTTGATGTGAAGAGGCCACCCCAATGTCCCTAATTGGCGCATATTTAAGCTCTACACTGCCATCAAATGGAAGAATAGTGATGCATAAAATAATTTTTTAGGGAGGAACATACAATGTAATTCATTTAAAGGATTGTCAAAAGATTTGGATTGAATGATTTTGATTATGTAGGTTTTCCTTTTTATTGAAGATTGTTTGATTTTGTAAGATTATATTTCATTCATAATGTTTTTTTCGCTATCTGGGCTTGACCCAAACGCAAGAGAAAAATGATGCTATCTCCTGATGGGTCTCTCCCATACTCCCGTTCTAGAACAGATATATGCATTCCCTTGTCTCAAAAAAAAAATGATGCATTCCCTAAAAGAAAGCACAGACAGTTTTTTTAGGGGTACTCCCAACTTTATTATTTGAACAACGTTGGGAATGTCATTCGCTATAAAATCTAAAATGCAGTCCGGTGGTACATCAGGCCAAACCATCTCTAAATCATTGCTAACCTCAACTTTAGCTAAAACATGAGCAGCTAGATTAGCCGTACGCCCTTTATTTACCGAGCGCAAGTGACCTTGTGTCGTAGCATCTTTTTGATTTCTTCTATAAAAGGTCCCAGTGCTGAGAGCATCGTGCATGTTGTCTTTTGTTTAGGAAAGGATTAGAAAATCCAGCCGACTGATAAAAATCGAGCGGACACGTAACCATCACGTGTACGCCTCTAGAGAGGCCCCTTATCCATCCGTCTCCACCTCCACCGCTCTGTGCTCTCTCGTTCTCTGTCGATCCATCCATCTCTCTCTCTCTCATTCCTATCCACGCGAGAGCTTCCCCGGAGCATACCGGCACCAGCGCCCCATCTATCTCCAGCCCCTCCCCGCCGACGGTGGCCACCACCAATGCGTCGTGGCCAGCCCGTTGCGTGCGCCCCCTCCCCTCCGCCGGGCTGTCAGCCAACGGAGTGTCCCCTGGTGAGAGATCAGATCCGGGGCAGCTGTCGCTCCTTCCCTTCCCGTGACTCCGGCGCGATGTGCCCCCCTCTGATCTCCATGGGGACCTATGCCGCCCAAATTCGCCTCACATGCATGTCATTCCGGTGTGCTGGCGGCGTGACCCAGCGCTGTTGGGCTACTTTTCGTCTCCGCCAACATCCGCGGTGCCGGCAAGCCGGCCCTGTTCTGTCTCCTCCTCTGTGAGGCCCGTGTCCGACAGTTGCAGGCTCGTCCGACTCCCCCCCTGCTGTCAACGCTGGATGTGCCAAACCTCCACCATCAGGTCAGATCTAATCTTTCTTTTTCCATTCTTTCCGTTCTACGGTAATTGGTCGATAGGTCCCCTCGAGCTGATTCTCCTTTAATAATTCCTTCCCTTGATTGATTTTGAGGCGGCTTGTTGATTTCAGATCGCCCACACGTATCTATAATTTTTGATTGCTCCATGTTATATTCTACTGTTTTGGACATTATTGGGCTTTATTATACACTTTTATATTATTTTTGGGACTAACCTATTAACTAGAGGCCCAGCCAGAATTGCTGTTTTTTGCCTGTTTTAGGGTTTCGAAGAAAAGGAATATCAAACGGAGTCCAAACGGAATGAAACCTTCGAGAACGTGATTTTCTCAACGAACAAGACCCAGGAGACTTGGACCCTATGTCAAGACACAAAAGAGGAGGCCATGAGGTAGGGGGCGCGCCTACCCCCCAGGCGCGCCCTCCACCCTTATGGGCCCCCGGTTGCTCCACCGACGTACTCCTTCCTCCTATATATACCTACGTACCCCCAAACGATCAGAAACGGAGCCAAAACCCTAATTCCACCGCCGCAACTTTCTGTATCCATGAGATCCCATCTTGGGGCCTGTTCCGGAGCTCCGCTGGAGGAGGCATCGATCATGGAGGGCTTCTACATCAACACCATAGCCTCTCCGATGAAGTGTGAGTAGTTTACCTCAGACCTACGGGTCCATAGTTATTAGCTAGATGGCTTCTTCTCTCTTTTTGGATCTCAATACAATGTTCTCCCCCTTTCTTGTGGAGAACTATTCGATGTAATCTTCTTTTTGCGGTGTGTTTGTTGAGACCGATGAATTGTGGGTTTATGATCAAGTCTATCTTTGAATAATATTTGAATCTTCTCTGAATTCTTTTATGTATGATTGGTTATCTTTGCAAGTCTCTTCGAATTATCAGTTTGGTTTGGCCTACTAGATTGATCTTTCTTGCAATGGGAGAAGTGCTTAGCTTCGGGTTCAATCTTGCGGTGTCCTTTCCCAGTGACAATAGGGGAAGCAAGGCACGTATTGTATTGTTTCCATCGAGGATAACAATATGGGGTTTTCATCATATTGCATGAGTCTATCCCTCTACATCATGTCATCTTGCTTAAGGCATTACTATGTTTTTAACTTAATACTCTAGATGCATGCTGGATAGCGGTCGATGAGTGGAGTAATAGTAGTAGATGCAGGCAGGAGTCGGTCTACTTGTCTTGGACGTGATGCCTATATACATGATCATACCTAGATATTCTCATAACTATGCTCAATTCTGTCAATTGCTCAACAATAATTTGTTCACCCATCATAGAATACTTATGCTCTCGAGAGAATCCACTAGTTAAACCTATGGCCCCGGGTCTATCTTTATCATATTAATCTCCTACTACTTAGTTATTTCCTTTGCTTTTTTACTTTCCCTTTATTTTACTTTGCATCTTTATCACAAAAATACCAAAAAATATTATCTTTATCATATCTATCAGATCTCACTCTCGTAAGTGGCCTTATAGGAATTGACAACCTCTATTTGCGTTGGTTGCGAGGATTTATTTGTTTTGTGCAGGTACGAGGGACTCACGCATAGCCTCCTACTGGATTGATATCTTGGTTCTCAAAAACTGAGGGAAATACTTACGCTACTTTTCCGCATCATCCCTTCCTCTTTGGGGAAAACCAACACAGTGCTCAAGAGGTAGCATCATGCATCTTTGAAAGGTAGCAGGTGCATTACATAAACCAAAAGGCATATGTCTATAAGCAAAAGTACCAAAAGGGCATGTAAAAGTAGTCTTTGATTGATCTTTAGCTGACACAGGTATTTGAGAGAAACCAGAATAACCATCTAGAAAGAAAAAATGTGGATGTTTAGATAATCTTTCTAGCATTTGATCGATAAAAGGTAAGGGGTAATGATCCTTTTTAGTAGCCTTATTTAATTTACGGAAATCAATTACCATCCTATATCCTGTAATAATTCTTTGAGGGATCAATTCATCTTTATCATTAGGAACAACAGTAATACCTCCCTTCTTAGGGACACAATGGACAAGGCTTACCCACTGACTATCAGCAACGGGATAGATCATACCTGCCTCAAGGAGCTTTAGTATTTCCTTTCTTACCACTTCTTTCATTTTAGGATTCAGCCGGCGTTGATGGTCATGAACTGGTTTAGCATCTTCTTCCAAATTAATTTTATGTTGACATAGAGTGGGACTAATGCCCTTAAGATCATCAAGAGTATACCCAATAGCAGCACGGTGCTTCTTCAGAGTTTTGAATAATCTCTCTTCCTCATGATCTGAAAGGTTAGCACTAGTAATAACATGATATATCTTTTTCTCATCAAGATAAGCATATTTAAGAGTATCAGGTAACGGTTTAAGATCAAACACGGGATCACCCTTGGGTGTAGGAGGATCCCCTAGGATTTCAACATGTAAATTGTTTTTCAGAATAGGTTCCTGTTTAAAGAATACTTCATCTAATTCCCTTCTTTCATTCATAAACATATCATTTTCATGGTCTAGCAAGTATTGTTCTAAAGGATCACTAGGAGGTACGACAATAGAAGCAAGACCAATAATTTCATCCTTACTAGGTAATTCTTCTTCACGGTGTTGTCTACTAAATTTAGAGAAATTAAATTCATGAGTCATATCATCTAAACCGATAGTAACAACATCCCTTTTGCAATCTATGGTAGCATTAACAGTGTTCAGGAAGCGTCTATCAAATATAATGGGACAAAAGCTATCTTGTGGGGAACCAAGAACAAGAAAATCAACAGGATATTTAGTTTTCCCACACAAGACTTCAACATCTCTAACAATTCCCATTGGTGAAATAGTATCTCTATTGGCAAGTTTAATTGTGACATCAATATCTTCCATCTCAGCAGGTGCAATATCATGCACAACTTCTTTGTATAAGGAATAAGGTATTGCACTCGCACTAGCACCCATATCACATAAGCCATGATAACAATGATCTCCTATTTTAACAGAAATAACAGGCATGCCTACCACATGTATAGGTTTGTCTTTAGCACATGGTTTAGCAATTCTAGCAGTTTCATCACAGAAATAAATAACATGCCCAACAATATTATCAAATAAGAGATCTTTAACAATAGCAATATTAGGTTAAACTTTGACTTGCTCAGGAGGTGTATATGTTTTAATATTGCTTTTACGAACTACAGTTGAAGCTTTAGCATGATCCTTTATCCTAACTGGGAAAGGTGGTTTCTCAACATAAGAAGTAGGAACAATAGGATCATTATAAGTGACAATCTTTTCTTCAACTTTAATAGGTGTAGCTACTTTTACTTCTATGGGAGGATGATATTTAAACCACTTCTCCTTGGGGAGATCAACATAAGTAGCAAAAGATTCACAGAAAGAAGCTACTATCTTAGAGTCAAGTCCATATTTAGTGCTAAATTTACGAAAAATATTGGTATCCATAAAAGATTTAACACAATCAAAACTAGGTGTCATACCTGACTCCTTACCTTTGTCGAGGGCCCAATCTTCAGAGTTGCGTTTAATTCTTTCCAATAAATACGATTTGAATTCAATAGTCTTCATCATAAAAGAGCCAACACAAGAAGTATCAAGCATGGTGCGATTGTTATCAGAAAGCCGAGCATCAATTTTTTGAATAATCATTTCTCTTGAGAGCTCATGATTGGGGCATGAATATAACATTGATTTAAGCCTCCCCCAAGCTTGAGCGATGCTTTCTCCTTCGCGAGGCCAAAAATTATATATGTAATTGCGATCACGATGAACAAGATGCATAGGATAAAACTTCTGATGAAATTCCAATTTCAATCGTTTGTAATTCCAAGACCCCATATCATCACATAGCCTATACCATGCCGATGCATCTCCCTTCAAAGATAAAGGGAAGACCTTCTTCTTAAAAAACATCTCTGGGTACACCTGCAAGCTTAAATAATCCACAAACTTCATCCACATATATTAGATGCTCATCAGGATGTTTTGTTCCATCTCCTAAAAAAGGATTAGCTAGCAGGTTTTCTATCATACCCGAAGGAATTTCAAAGCAGACATTTTCATTTTCATTTTCAGTAGGTTGAGCAGCAACTCTTTGCTCTACTGGTCGGGGTGAAGATACCCCGAACAAGCCCCTCAGAGGATTACTTTCCATAGTAACAAGTGACAGTAAATTTCAGCACACTATATAAATTTTTCCTTACCAAATTCCACCTACCAAAGGCGCTTCACTCCCCGGCAACGGCGCCAGAAAAGAGTCTTGATGACCCACAAGTATAGGGGATCTATAGTAGTCCTTTCTATAAGTAAGAGTGTCGAACCCAACGAGGAGTAGAAGGAAATGATAAGCGGTTTCCAGCAAGGTATTCTCTGCAAGTACTGAAATAAGTGGTAACAAATAGTTTTGTGATATGATAGTTTGTAACGAGCAACAAGTAACAAAATTAAATAAAGTGCAGCAAGGTGGCCCAATCCTTTTTGTAGCAAAGGACAAGCCTGGACAAACTCTTATATGATGTAAAGCGCTCCCGAGGACACATGGGAATATCGTCAAGCTAGTTTTCATCACGTTCATATGATTCACGTTCGGTACTTTGATAATTTGGTATGTGGGTGGACCGGTGCTTGGGTAATGCCCTTACTTAGACAAGCATCTCACTTATGATTAACCTATATTGCAAGCATCCGCAACTACAACAAAAGTATTAAGGTAAACCTAACCATAGCATGGAACATATGGATCCAAATCAGCCCCTTACGAAGGAACGCATAAACTAGGGTTTAAGCTTCTGTCACTCTAGCAACCCATCATTTGCTTATTACTTCCCAATGCCTTCCTCTAGGCCCAAATAATGGTGAAGTGTCATGTAGTCGATGTTCACATAACACCACTAGAGGAGAGACAACATACATCTCATCAAAATATCGAACGAATACCAAATTCACATGACTACTAATAGCAAGACTTCTCCCATGTCCTCAGGAACACAAGTAAGTACTCACAAAGCATAAACATGTTCATAATCAGAGGGGTATTAATATGCATATAGGATCTAAACATATGATCTTCCACCAATTAAACCAACTAGCATCAACTACAAGGAGTAATTAACACTACTAGCAACCTACTAGCACCAATCCCGGACTTGGAGACAAGAATTGGATACAAGAGATGAACTAGGGTTTTGAGAGGAGATGGTCCTGATGAAGATGTTGATGGAGATTGCCCTCTCCCGATGAGAGGAGCGTTGGTGATGACGATGGCGATGATTTCCCCCTCCGGGAGGGAAGTTTCCCCAGCAGAACAGCTCCACCAGAGCCCTAGATTGGTTCCGGCAAGGTTCCGCCTCGTGGCGGCGGAGTTTCGTCTGAGAAGATGGCTTCCTATTTTTTTCCCATCGAAAGACTTCATATAGCAGAAGATGGTCACCGGAGGGCCACCAGGGGGGCCACGAGGTAGGGGCCCGCCCAGGGGGTAGGGCGCACCCCCACCCTCGTGGGCAGGGTGTGGCCCCCCTAGTGAAGTTCTTGCTCTCAGTATTTTTTTATATATTTGGAAAACATCTTCCATGGAGTTTGAGGACTTTTGGAGTTGTGCAGAATAGGTCTCTAATATTTGCTCCTTTTCCAGCCCAGAATCCTAGCTGCCGGCATTCTCCCTCTTTATGTAAACCTTGTAAAATAAGAGAGAATAGGCATAAGTATTGTGACATAATGTGTAATAACAGCCCATAATGCAATAAATATCGATATAAAACCATGATGCAAAATGGACCTATCAAGGGTCCGTGATGACAAGTGGTGTCCGCAATCACCGCCGTGTATGTCAATCAGCAACTCCCTTCCTTGATCGCTGGAGATGCAGCGCAGCGTGACATTGTTCGGTCGTTTCATGTATAACTCGCCGTCTTGGATACGGTATGCCGTGGCCTGCCGGGCCACGCTCTCCGCGTCCTCTTCCTTCTCCGGCAGCGTCCCGTGCATCAGGTACTCCTTGAATTCCTTGATCCAACACTCCTCCTGGGGCTCGAGCGCCAAGTGCAGCTGAGCTCTTGAGGTCGGGCTGCAGGCTGGGGCTCCCATAGCCGGGGGTTGCGGGAGTTTCTCCCGAGGCTGAGTCATGCTTGAAAGAGGTGGCGAAGCTGATGGCTTGAAGAGCCGCTCTTTGAAGACACTGGGCTCTTGCGGTTGCTGCTTGGATGCTCTCGTGGCGATGTCATCAGCTTCCTTGTTGGTGCCCCGGGGCACATGCTGCAGCTCCAGGCCCAAGAACTGCTTTTCCATCTTGCGCACCTCCGCGAGGTAGGCCTCCATGTGCTTGTCCTTCGGCTTGTATACCTTGTTGGAAAAGTTGACGAGGAGCTCCGAGTCACCTTTGACGGTGAGGCGCTTCACCCCTAGAGCTACCGCAGCCCTCAGGGAAGCTATGAGGCCTTCGTATTCTGCGATGTTGTTGGAGACCTTCTCGCCGTGCTGAAAACAGAGTTGCACGGCGTAGTAGAGCTTGTCCTGAGTGGGCGAGATGAGCACTGCTCCAGCCCCCGCGCCCTGATGCGCGAAGGCGCCATCAAAATACATGACCCAGCCGTCTGGTGCCTCGCTTCCTGGGGAGGTGGACCGGTCTTCTCCTTCCTCAAGAGTCGGTGCATCTGTCCATTCTGTCATAAAATCGGCGAGCGCGGCTCCCTTGATGACCCTGGTAGTGCTGAACTCCAACTGGAATGCTTGTAACTCGATGTTCCACTCAGCAACCCTTCCGGCTGAGTTACGGCTCCTGAGCACCCTCTCCAATGGGTAGGCTGAGATGACCTTGATGGGGTTACCCTGGAAGTAGTGTCGCAGTTTGCGCGAGGCCACCAAGAGTGTGAGCAGGAGCTTTTGTGGCATGGGGTAGCGCGCCCTCGCATCCCGCAATACGGTGCTGACGAAGTACACCGGGTGCTCGACGAGGGCTGGCACACTGTCGAGGCTCAGGTCCCGCGGAGATTGTGGCATATCCTGAGGTGGTGGGTTTCCTGAGACCCGACCGTCCTCAAGAGCTTCTGCGATGTTGCCCTGTTGAGCTTGGTCTTCCGCCGCTGATGGCTTTGCCATGCCTTCCTGACCCCGCGCTGCATTAGCTCTGGCTTGGCACGACACACCCTTGTCTTGGCGCTTCTCCCGAACTACCACCAGCACCGCGCTGACGGAGTGTGGGGTGGCGGCAAGGTAGAGCACCAGAGGCTTGAGAGGCCGCGGTGCCACCATCACTGGGGGGCTGGTGAGGTATTTCTTGAGGTCTTGGAAGGCCCGGTCGGCCTCTGGGGTCCACTCGAACGGGCCCTTCTTCTTCATGAGCTTAAAGAAGGGTAAGGCGCGCTTGCCTAGCTTGGAGATGAAGCGCCCTAATGCGGTCACCCGCCTTGCTAGTTTCTGCATTTCCTTGAGGGTCTGTGGTGGGCTCATGTCTTCGATGGCCTTGATCTTCTCCGGGTTCGCCTCGATCCCTCTGTGGGATACAAGGAACCCCAATAGCTTGCCGGAGGGGACGCCAAACACGCACTTCTCCATGTTAAGCCTTAAGTTCACTTGGCGCAAGCTCTCGAAGGTCTCCTCCAAGTCTTGAATCAATGTCCTCGCCTCGCGAGATTTGACCACTATGTCATCAACGTAGGCCTCTGTGTTTCTGCCGAGCTGCTGCCCCAAGGCGATTTGCATCAACCGTTGAAAGGCCACACCCGTGTTGCGCAACCCGAAGGGCATGCAGGTGTAGCAGTACACCCCGCATGGTGTCAGGAAGGCTGTCTTCTCCACATCCTCCACCGCCATCTTGATTTGATGGTATCCTGAGAATGCATCCAGGAAACATAGCAAGTCGCACTCGGCGGTGGAGTCCAGGATTTGACCGATGCGTGGAAGCGGGAGCGGATCCTGGGGGCATGCTTTGTTAAGGTTGGTGAAGTCGACGCACATCCATTCCTTCCCGCCTTTCTTCGGTACTATGACGGGGTTTGCCAGCCATTTGGGGTATCGAACTTCTCAGATGGTACCCGCCGCCTCCAGCTTGCGTGTCTCAGTGGACTGCCGTCTTGCTCGCTGCTTCATGGGGCGTACGTTGGGGCACACCCTTAGATGATGATGGATTACCTCTCTCGGGACCCCTACCAGCTGATTGGGCTCCCACGCGAATATCTCCTTGTTCGCGCGTAAAAATCTCACCAAAGCTTCTTCTTGTCCTGGGTCAAGGTTGGTCCCTATGGTTAAGGTGGCTCTTGAGGACCCGTCCTCGTCGACCAGCATCTGCTTGGTCTCCGCCTTGTCTTGAGTGAATAACCGCCTCTTCTTGGTGGGCGCAGTTTCCTTGGCCTCGGGTGTACCGACGCCAGCCGGCTGTGCTGCTGCCGCGGTCTTGAAGGCGAGCCTGAGTGCCGCCACGGCTTCCTTAGCGTCCCCCTTGATGGTGAGGACGCCCTTGCTCCCTGGCATCTTCATGAGGCTGGAGGCCGGGTGAGTCGCCGCCATGAACTGAGCGAGAGCCGGGTACCCGAGGATGGCATTGTACGGGAGACCGATGTGGGCGATGTCAAAGTCCACCAGCTCGGTGCGATAAGGTGACAGGGAAGCGGATCTGCCCCAGAGGGTGGGAAGCTCCACCACCCACTCCTGTGAAGGGCTTGCTGAGGCCGAGCCATTCGAGCAGCACGTGAAGGAGGCTGAAGGCTTCCACGGAGAGCAAGTTGAGGCCGGTGCCGCCGTCGATGAGGGTCTTGGTGACGGCCACATTGCAGATGGTGGGCGTGTAGAGCATCAGGAGCATCCCGGAGCTGGCGGTGGAGCCAGGGTGGTCTTTTGAGCCGCAGGTGAGGTCGGCCTCTGGCGTAGCCTAACCCGGCAGAGCCCCCAGGCGCTTGCATGTTGCCCCAATCTGACGGACGAAAGGCTTGACGTGGCGATCTGAAAGAGGGGCTTGGGAGCCACCCAGCAGTGTCGCGACTGCGTGGTGTGCCGGCGCCGCGTAGCGCGCAGTGAAGAGGTCGCGGAGTTCCCCCCAGGATGTCACCGTGGATCCCGGGAGGTTGAGTAGCCAGGCACGCGGCTCGCCGGCGAGGGCCAGGGGGAACAAGTTTGCCATGATCTTGTCGTCGCCTCTGGCTTCGAGGATGGCCTCCTCGTACGCTAGCAGGAACAACGCCGACTCTGCCGCGCCATCGTAACGAGGCGGCATCTCTGGCTTGAACTTGGCCGGCCACTGCACTCGCCGCAGGGCGGGGGCCAGGGCTCGGTAGCCAGACTCCCTAGTGCTAGCGTTGGCCGCAGAGGTGGGCATGGGGCACCTGCCATGGGAGCGTAGTGCGGCGGTGCGGGGCATAGGTAGGTGGAGAGGAGCCCCGGCGCACCCCTACCCGGCGTGCCAAATGTCGGATGTGGGGTTCCGGCAAACCCTTAAGGTTCGAACACTGGGGTGTGCGCGAAGTCTTTCCTCCCCACCAATCTACACCCTAGCTCGCTAAGATCTCGCGGACGAACTCGATGAACTCGCAACACAGAAAGACACAAGATTTATACTGGTTCGGGCCACCGTTGTGGTGTAATACCCTACTCCAGTGTGGTGGTGGTGGATTGCCTCTAGGGCTGATGATGAATAGTACAAAGGAAGAACAGCCTCCCGAGGTTCAGGTGTTCTTGAGCTCGGTGAGCTTGTGTGTGTGTGGGTGGTCTGAATGATCTGTCCCCCCTCTAAGGTGGTGGCTAGTCCTACTTATACTGGCCCTGGTCCTCTTCCCAAATGTCGAGCGGGAAGGGAGCCAACAATGGCGGGCTAATTCAAAGGGGGACAACTAGTACAAGCTATCCTGACAAAAGTGGTCTTCGCCTGCCAAAGGCTCTAGTGGTGATGCCGTCTTGGGCTCCAAGATGACCTCCGTCTTGCCGTCCTCCTGGTCTTGGTCTCATTGCACCAATATAGAAACCTTTGCCTGATGTCTCGGTACTCTTCGCCTGCATTGGCCTCCTTAGCACCAAAGAGGAAACAAGGACGCTGCGTGCGCTGGCGCCCGCCTGGTGCCGTGCGTCATGGCTCACGTCATGAGGGTATCATGAGGTTTGCCCCGCCTTGATATCTCTGCTCCTCGTGAGCCTGCCTAGCTAGGCTACTCCCGAGGAGGTCTTGTGTCGTCCGCCTCGCGAGGCTTGGACCCTCGCGAGGAAGATGGGCCGTATGGCCTGCAGGCTCAGCCACGCCGCGGGCCGCAGGCAGGTAAGTCTGGGGACCCCCGTTCCTAGGACACCGACAGGCATTACAAGAGGCAAGAGAAGCACGATCTGAGTCTAGAGTGGCTCGAGAAGAGATCCGGCAAGTTGGGGAGATAGTGGCCGGTAAGCCTTTCTTATTATAGACTAAGTTCGGAGATCCGATGTATGCCCCGCCTAATCAAATGTGGAGCTCCCCAAACGCCTTTTTGGACTTGCCGAAGAGTGCCTCCGATGCAGCGCAGTTTCACAAAGCGCAGGAAGGGTATGCAATGGAGAAGCTTTTTGGTCACAATTCGGCACGTCGAAGCGCCCACTATTGCTGAACGAATAGATGGCCCAATGGGCCAAGCTCCACAAGATCTTTGGTTCTACCATGAATGACATCGTAGTCTGGCTGTGGCCGACTGAGCCAGTTCCAAAGAGTTATTTCGGTTTGGTACGGCGACTAGGTGATGCGGTGCCGCATATCGATGCTGTTAAGAGGTCCACGTGCATTGAAGGTGCACGGATGGCCCTTGGCCGTGTGAAGACGTACTGGACGAAGATGAAGGCCACCGATGTTGCAGCGAAAAGTCCACCCGAGGGCAAGGAGCATCAAAAGCCAAATTATTATTTTGAGGATGTCTTAGAGGGTGCACGCTTGATAGAGGGTCAGTGCTCGAAAGAGATAATGTTCGAGTGAAATGTATTGAAATTGCAAAAAGAATATTATTATATTTTAAGATTATGCCTAGAAGTTGTGGCTCCTCCTGTGCACCCGTTTTTGTATAATCCGAAAGTCTTCCAGTCATCGACTTCAGCCCCCTCGCATAAAATACGCGGGTGTTCGGAAAAGCACTTAATCACTCTTGATCCAACGTCTTGGTCCGTGAAGGAGGTGTCAATGCGGCGAACTAGGCAATCGGACTATAGGGCTTTAGCACTTTCACTTAGCCATAGGTGTTTGATGTGGGTCTATGATATAGCCCCTGGTATGTACGCAGTTATCCGAATACGGTGCATTACATGAGTGACCAGAAGAACGGTCCTTAGTTCAATACGGAAGGAATTGCGAAAGATTCTAATAAGTCATCGAGTGGTTGACCAGCTCTCGCCGCATCATGACAATCATTTTTCGGCTTTCTCTACTGAGGTGCTCATCCGGATAAACTGGGACACAATCGCAGTAGTTCTCCCTTTACTACCTTAGTTGATATAGCGGAACGTAAGGTAGTAAGCACAGGAGCCGGGCAACCCAACTATTGACCAAAGACATGATTCGGAGCTGATGCATATAAGGACAAACTCGTGACGCTGAAGTGTGCTATAAAGCTATTCAGACTTGTCGGCAATTCATTTATTCCCATATCGAGCCCCTGGCAACCCGTGTCGAGGTGCGAGTGTGAAACAACCGAAGAAATTCAGTTTTTTTCTTCATAAAAAGCGAATACTGGATATGGATTATGTTTACTGGGATCTGATCGATATGTCAATTGCCATTTTACAAATAATAATGCCACCACCCAGGATATTTGACATGCCCGTGGTCGAAGGCTGAGGAAGAAGGCACTTTACAAGCTCAAAATAGAGAATGCGGTATACAAAATTATTTGGACCTCCTGTCGCATGTCTGCACCGCGCCTTACCTCGGTTAAAGGATTCCGTTAACAGGGACAACCTTGGGGTAAGTGTATGAAGCCGAACCCTGAAAGAGTCTGTGAGATGACCAATATTTTGCGTCACCTGTGACAAAATAAAAAGAAATAGTTAGAAATGAAAATGAGGAAATGGGAGTGCTTGTAGGCTTGCCCGTGTTGTGCCTCCGCCGATGGCCAGGGTATTTTAAGTGCATAATTATGCATGCGCGGGATAAACTTCGCATGATTGAACGACGGAGGCTGAACTGCTAATCCTGCTCTGAAACAGGTTGGTTCCATTTAATGGAAACCGGCGGCTGAATGGCCGATGAGTTGTGCAGCTTGACGAGGCTGCTTTGTGCTTCAGCTGTAATGGCCGTAGTACAATCCTGATGCGGAGCATCCCAAGGTCATCCCCATGGACCTACCATCGTCTCATCAAGTGCCTAGTGGACCCGTGACACGAGCACGTGCAAGAGCTCTCGAAACCGACGTGACATCTCTCCTCTCACAAGTTCACTTCGATGCACATGAGACATGTCTACTACCTCAAATGGAGACATTATGCATACTCAGGTATCAAGGAGCTAGCCATGAAGAAGCTAAGGAGCAAGGAGAATCAGAAGAGGAAGATGGAGTTGAAGAAGAAGAGACAGGCGTCAACTCTCTAGACAGCCTGGAACTTCCAGCCAGAGCCTGGAACTTCCGGCCCCCCAGACCCTCCGTCCGACCCAGAGCTTCCGGCCTCCGATGTCTTCGACCAGCCCGGGCGTGCCAACTCTCTGGTTAGCCCAGAACCAGCCCGGATCCCGTCCCAGACATTCCAGCCCCCGGAACCTCCGCCAGCCTGGACCTTCCGGCCCCTGGACGCCAACCCAACTCCACCCGTACCAACTCTCTGGTTAGGCCGGACCCTCCCCGGAACCTGGCCCGGAACCTCCGGCGCCCGGAACTCCCGGCCCTGCTTGCGGGCAGCAACTTGGGCCGAGGCCCGTGTACCCTTTCACTCCTTAGACTATATATACTCATCTCCTACCTATATTTTAGTGTTAGCAAAGGATTAGCTCATTTGAGATAGAGCTTTGCTCATCCACATCGGATCTACTCCTTAAGAGAGACCGCAACCCCTCTTCGAAGAAGATCCCTTTGGATTCAAGACCTCCTTGCGAAGAAGGCCATCAAGACCTCGTCACGAAGAAGACCGGTTACCACTTGTATCATCCTTAGTTGACCGTGGATCGTGTGATCTCTTACGTACTCGAGGATCTAGCATATGTGTGACTATTTCTTGTTGGTTTAGTGATTCCCTCGTGTTTTCCCTCGTGTTTCTCCTCGTGTTTCCCCTTGTGTTCTTCGCGGGATCCGCTCCTTTCGTGAAAGATCGGCCCCTAGTGTTCCCACCCTACATCATCTTGGTATCTAGAGCCACGTTGATCACGATTTCGGAGCCTCCCCTTTTGTTTGCTAGCCTAATTTTGTTGATTTTGTCCCTAATTCGAAAATCCCCACAAAATAGCCCTCCCATTTTTTTGTGATTTGTTGGTGATGAAGTTTTGTTGGATTTGATCCGTGAATTTTGTGTGTGGATCGTAGATCTAGCTTCCCCACCCTTCTTTTCCCCCAAATTTTTTCTTTTCCCCTTCGGATTTGGGTTGTTCTCCAAGTTTTTCCACCCAAATCCACGATCCCCAAATCTCTGTTCTTACCAGATTTGCGACCACCGGAACTTCCGGCCCCACCCGGACCTTTCAACCACAGGACCTTCCGGCCAACCCCGGAACCTCTGGACCCCGGACCCTCCGGCCGACCCGGAACTTCCGGCCTAGACAAAGAGTTCGGGCATCTTGGACCACTTCCGCATACGCACTCCCACCACCTTTACACCATCAAAACTTCGGCATACCTCCACCATTGCTTATCAGTTTCGCACTCTGACACGTTTTGCCACTTCGAGGTTTGAGAATTTGAGTTGCGGTTCCGTGTCCTATTGTGTTTTGGCTATTTAGGTATGGTTCGACATCAACATCACCGCCGCTCATCTTCGCCGTGGACACGTCATCAACAATGAACACCTCGACTACATCTTGGTATTCGTGCCACCATTTTGACACCATACCATAAGCAAGAAGCGGTAACATCATCTTGGTATAGGATACATCATTCTTGCCATTACATTGATAGCCATCACAGCCTTACTCCTTTGCGTCGCTTACCCATCGAGACTAGCTTTTGATTATTGCCGCCAATGAGACTTGTGCACATTAGTGATCATACTTCCCATAGCATACATACATCATTGGTGCATATCTTGCATCATCTCTTGTGTCACAAAGTTGTCATCGCATACACAATTGCTATCTTGGTTCGTGAAGCATTGCATGAGAAAAGAGTTCAAACAACAAAGATCCAAACAAGCTTTTAAGCAAAAGGGAAAGATAAGCAAAGATCTTTTACGCAAGAACCATAGAATCATACAACATTAAGATTGTCATACTAGACCATCTTGGATCATATCATCGGAACACCTTGCATAGAGCATACATGGGATAGAAGTCGTTGCATTTTTTCTTAGTAGGTTGTGCACAAGTCTTAGGATCCGCCTATTGTGCAATCGTGCTAGCGTCTCTCTAGTGTTGTGCAACAAGAGCATTTTCGTGGATTCCACATTTTGGCTCATCCTTGGTTGCACGACCCCACTTATCTTTTTGCGTGTGTGTTTCCGTGTACACCATATTGCTTGGTCTACTTGTTGCATTGCAAACTTGCGAATCTTTTCCTACATTATTCAAGCTCACTTACAATTGCATCAAATTTTGTGCCACCATCCTAACCAAGCTCCACCATAAGCTTTTACTTGTGTAGGTGTGAGAAACTGACAAGAATTGGTACCAATTGTGCTATTTCCTTGTTCCACATTGGAGTGATCGTTGATCCACCTTCAACTTCGGTCAAGATACATTTGGTATACGTTCTTCTCTTCCTACCACTCACATATTTCTCTTGGAGTGATGGATAGGCCAAGTACTTCTACCAACCCACTCTTCATCGGGAAAGACGACGACATGAACTCCTACATCACAAAGAGCCACCTCTTTGGTGCACAACGTGCTTTGCATCAAGATCAACAAGCCATGAGTGAACGCATCGACAACCTCGCCACAAACTTGCGACTCTCCGAGCAACGTACAAGGGATTACTTCGACCACAAACTCGACGACCACAAGCAAGAGAATGATGCGAGAATGGACGAGATTTGTGCTTTGTTGCTCAACCGCTCTTCTTCCACTTCGTCCTCTTCAAGAAGGAGCCGTTCCAGTCGCCACTCTGACTTCACCCTCTATGGATCAAGTACACCGACATCGAACACTCTTCGCCCTGCCGCGCGCAACGATCATCAAGCGAACATCAATCCTCCACGAGACACTGACTCTCAAGAGCACCGACATCATCAAAACCAAGCTATCTTTGCGCAAGCACGAGAACAACAACGACAACGCCAACACGAAGAGGAAGAGCGAGTGCGTCTACACCAAGAAGCACAAGATGCCGAGGCACCACATCAACAGCAACAATTGCAAGATGCTCAAGCACTTGAGGAGCAACAAGCCCTCCGAGAATCAAGTCAAGGTGTAGCCAACCGAGGCCGACAAACTCATGAACATGAAGAAGCACTTCGCGAAGAAGCTCACGAACGAAGATATCAAGCTCGCGTGCAACGTCAAGCTCAAAAAGTTCCTCCACAAGCTCGCCAATCACATCAAGTTCCACATGAACAAGAAGACAATGAAAATCCTCCATGGCAAGAGCAAGCTGTGAGAGACGATCCTCCTCGTCAAGGACGTCATCATCCCCGACCCAAACACAATGAAGAGCAATGCTACGACAAGCTAAAGTTCACTATGCCCAAGTTTTCTAGAAGCAATGATCCCAAAGAGTACCTTTCATTGGCATTGAAAATTGACAAGATCTTACGTTTGCACAACTACGACGAAGAGAAGAAGATCGCGATAGCATCCCTTGAGTTCCAAGACTATTCCCTCATTTGGTGGGAACAAGTCATCGAACGCCGTGAGGCAAGAGGTGAACCACCCATCACTACTTGGGCACAAATGAAGGGTGTCATGAAAGCACGCTTCGTGCCTACCTACTACAACCGCGACCTCTTCAAGAAACTCCAACTACTCAAGCAAGGAACCAAGAGCGTTGAAGAGTACTACAAGGAAATGGAGATTGCCATGATAAGGGCCAACATCACGGAAGATGATGAGCAAACTATGGCACATTTCTTGAATGGACTCAACCATCCTATCAAGAAGATCGCTGTCTTCCAACCATACTCGAACCTCATCGAGCTAGTGCATCAAGCTACCAAAGTGGAACGTCAAGTGCAAGATGATTACAAGTATGCCAAGTTCTCATCCAAGTCATACGACTTCTCCAACACCCAAGCTTCAATGACTCCAACACCGCCTTCCTCTACCAAGCCTTCTACAAGCAACATCGACAAGTCGAGTTACAAGAAAGCTTCGTCAACCCCAAGTCATCCTCCTACGATGAGCAACTTCAAGCCGAGAGCTTCATCATCATCTAACCCAACTGATGAGACCGTCAAGACGAGTTCCTTCAAATGCTTCACATGCGGAGGCCGAGGCCACAAGTCCTATGAGTGCACTAGCAAGCGGACCATGATCCTCGACGACGACACTTATGAATCAATGAGTGAAGGAGAAATGGAATCCCTTGAGGAAGTGGCCATACACCGGCAAGTGAATGAAGAAGACACAGAACAAGTCTTTTGTGATGAAGACTCAAGTCCTGCTGTCATTGTCTCCAATGTCTTGACTCTTCAATATCAACAAGAAGAAGACCAACGATGCCACACCTTCGACACCAAGGCCAACATCAATGGAAGATCCGTCAAGGTCATTATCGATGGAGGGAGTTGTCATAACCTCGCAAGTGAAGAACTTTGGTCCAAGCTCGAATTGCCCAAGACAAAGCATCCACATCCCTACAAAGTTCAATGGCTTAGAGACTCCGGCACTATCCAAGTCGAGCATCGAGTACAAGTCTCCTTCAAAATTGTCGCCTACGAAGACACTTTGGAGTGTGATGTTGTTCCAATGACCGTTTGCCACCTTCTTTTTGGACGCCCACGGCAATTTGATAGAGGTGTCATCCACAACGGCCGAACAAACCACTACATCTTCAAGATGGAAGGAAAGGAGTACATACTTCGCCTGATTTCTCCAAGCCAAGTAATCGCCGAAAAGCAAGCCACCCATCATGGAGAGAATAGTGAGAGAGCGAACCACCAAAAAGAGAGTAAGCGCCACAAGCCCAAATCGAGTGCCTCCATGATGAGCGACAAGAAGAACTAAGTTCTATTTGCCACCAAAAGTGAGATAAGAGGAGTGTGTGAGAACCCATCTAGTGTCCTACACTATGTCCTTTTGTGCAAGGATGACGCACCAAACACTAACACCTCTCACGCTCTACCTTTAGTGTTGTCTTCTCTTTTGCAAGAATTCCAAGATGTTTTCCCCAACGAGCTACCTCTGGAACTTCCTCCACTACGAGGCATCGGGCACCGCATCGACCTCATCCCCGGAGCACCTCTTTCGAACAAAGCTGCCTACCGCGTCAACCCCGAAGAAACCAAATAAATACAACGGCAAGTAAAGCATCTCATAGACCATGGACATGTGCGTGAAAGTTTGAGTCCTTGTGCCGTTCCGGTCATTCTTGTGCCAAAACGAGATGGTAGCTTTCGCTTGTGCTCCGATTGTAGACCTATCAATGCTATCACCGTTCGCTATAGGTATCCCATTCCACGCCTTGATGATATGCTTGATGAACTTAGTGGTGCCACTATCTTTTCAAAAATTGATCTTAAAAGTGGTTACTATCAAATTCGCATACAAGAGGGTGATGAATGGAAAACTGCTTCCAAAACAAAGTTTGGTTGGTATGAGTGGTTAGTCATGCCTATGGGTTTATCGGAAGCAGCGGGTACTTTTATGCGTCTTATGAACTATGTCTTTCGCTCTTACATTGGTGAGTTTGCCGTGGTCTACTTCGATGATATCCTTGTTTATAGCAAATCCCTCAAAGATCATGTCACCCATGTTCGCACCGTTTTGCAAACTCTTCGAAAAGAGCGTCTCTATGCTAACATGGAAAAGTGCCTTTTTGGCGTTGATAAGCTCATTTTCTTGGGTTTTGTTGTTTCCTCCAAGGGTGTTCATGTTGATGACTCTAAGATCAATGCTATCAAAACTTGGCCACAACCAACCAACTTGCATCAGGTGCGTATCTTCCTTGGCTTAGCCGGTTTCTACCATAGATTTCTGAAGGACTTTAGCACCATTGCTTCACCTTTGCATTCTTTGAGCAAGAAAAATGCGCCTTTTGTTTGGGGACCATCCCAAGATACTGCTTTCAATGAGCTTAAGAATTTGATTACTCATGCTCCCATGCTTGCATTGCCCAACTTTGACAAACCCTTTGAGATTCATTGTGATGCTAGTGGTAATGGCATAGGAGGTGTGTTAACGCAAGAGAAGCACCCCATAGCTTACTTTAGTGAGAAACTTTCCAGAGCGCAACTTAATTACGCCATCTATGACAAAGAGTTATATGCTTTAGTGTGAGTGTTGCATGAATGGGAACACTATCTTTGCCCTCATGAATTTATCATTCATCCCGATCATGAAACGCTTAAATACCTTAAGGTTCAAACAAAGTTGAACAAGCGTCATGCTAAGTGGAGTGAATTCATTGAGTCTTTGCCTTATGTCATCAAGTACATCAAAGGTAAGGAAAATATCATGACACACGCTCTTTCCCGCATATGCATGCTTGTTACTCAACTTGAATTGGATGTCATTGGCTTTGAGCACATAAAATACTTGTATGAGCATGATCTTACTTTTGCTCTTCCTTATACCAAATGTTTGACGCATACCTCTTGAGAACGCTACTACATCGTAGATGGATATCTTATGAGAGCTAACAAACTTTGCATCCCCGAGTATTCTCTTCGTTTGTTGCTTTTGTAGGAATCTCATGGAGGAGGACTAATGTGACATTTTGGACGCGACAAGACTTTAGCTACACTCTCCAAGAACTATTATTGGCCCAAGATGTTTCACGACGTCAACTGCTTCACCAACCGATGCTCTACATGTCTCAAAGCTAAGTCTAAAGCTCAATCCCATGGCCTTTACATGCCTCTCCCAATTCCATATCAACCATGGAAAGATATTAGCATGGATTCTGTACTTGGATTGCCTAGGAATAGAAATGGAAAGGATTCGGTATTTGTCATTGTGGACCGATTCTCTAAGATGGCACATTTCATTCCTTGCAACAAGATAGACGGTGCTTCACATGTTGCCAATCTCTTTTGTACGGAAATATTACATCTACATGGAGTACCAAAGACGATCGTCTCAGACCGTGACGTCAAGTTCCTAAGCTACTTTTGGAAGACCCTATACGCCAAGCTCGGAATCAAGCTACTCTTCTCCACGGCGTACCATCCACAAATAGACGGCCAAACGGAAGTGACCAACCGCACACTCTCCGCTCTACTTCGCATGATCATCGCGAAGAACATCAAGGAGTGGGAGGAGTGCCTACCCATCGCCAAGTTCGCCTACAACCGAGCAAGACACTCAACAACTGGCAAGTCCCCCTTCGAGGTTGTCTACAGATTCAACGCATTGTCCCCATTGGACATTCTCCCTCTTACCACTACAAAAGCGCATCAATATAGACGCAAGTGCACGTGTGAACCATCTCAAGAAGGTGCATGAAGATACAAGGCACACCATCGAGCGCCAAGTACAATGACTTGTGACCAAGCTCAACATCAACAAGCAACCCATGGTATTCGACATTGGTGATCTTGTGTGGCTACACCTTCGCAAAGACCGCTTCCCCGATGAACGCAAGTCCAAGCTTATACCACGAGCGGATGGACCCTTCAAGGTGCTTGCACGCTACAACAACAACAACGCTTATAAGATCGACCTCCCGCGCAACAAGTACAACGTGAGCGACATCTTCAATGTCAAGGACCTCTCGCCCTACCATGGTGATGAAGAATTTGATCCGAGGTTGGATCTTCCCCAAGGGAGGGGAGATGATGCGGAGCATCCCAAGGTCTTCCCTATGGACATACCATTGTCTCATCAAGTGCCTAGTGGACCCATGACACGAGCACGTGCAAGAGCTGTCGAAACCGAGATGACATCTCTCCTCTCACAAGTTCACTTCGATGCACATGAGACATGGCTACTACCTCAAATGGAGAAATTATGCATACTCAGGTACCAAGGAGTTAACCATGAAAAAGCTAAGGAGCAAGGAGAATCAGAAGAGGAAGATGGAGTTGAATAAGAAGAGACAGGCGTCAACTCTCTGGACAGCCCGGAACTTCTGCCGAGATCCCGGAACTTTCGGGCCCTGGACCCTCCGGCCGACCCGGAGCTTCCGGCCTCTGACGTCTTAGACCAGCCCGGGCATGCCAACTCTCTGGTTAGCCCGGAACCAGCCCGGATCCCGTCCCAGACCTACCGGCCCCCGGAACCTCCGGCCAGCCCGGACCTTCCGTCCCCTGGATGCCAACCCAACTCCACCCGTGCCAACTCTCTGGTTAGGCCGGACCCTCCCCGGAACCTCCGGCGCCCGGAACTTCCGGCCTCACCTGGAACATCCGGCCTCACCCGGAACTTCCGGCCCTGCCTGCGTGCAGCGACTTGGGCCAAGGCCTATGTACCCTTTCACCCCTTAGACTATATATACTCTTCTCCTGCCTATGTTTTAGGGTTAGCAAAGGATTAGCTCATTTGAGATGGAGCTTTGCTCATCCACATCTGATCTACTCCTTGAGAGAGACCGCGGCCCCTCTTCGGAGAAGATCCCTTTGGGTTCAAGACCTCCTTGTGGAGAAGACCATCAAGACCTCCTCATGGAGAAGACGGGTTACCACTTGTATCGTCCTTAGTTGACCGTGGATCGTGTGATCTCTTACGTACTCGAGGATCTAGCATATGTGGGACTATTTCGTGTTGGTTTAGTGATTCTCTCGTGTTTTCCCTTGTGTTCCTCCTCGTGTTTCTCCTCGTGTTCTTCGCGGGATCCGCTCCTTTCGTGAAAGATAGGCCCCTAGGGTTCCTATCCTACATCATCTTGGTATCTAGAGCCACGTTGATCACGATTTCGGAGCCTCCCCTTTTGTTTGCTAGCCTAATTTTGTTGATTTTGTCCCTAACTCAAAAATCCCCAGAAAAATAGCCCTCCCAAATTTTATTGTGATTTGTTGGTGATGAAGTTTTTTTGGATTTGATACGTGAATTTTGTGTCTGGCTCACAGATCTAGCTTCCCCACCCTTCTTTTTCCCCATTTTTTTTCTTTTCCCCTTCAGATTTGGGTTGTTCTCCAAGTTTTTCCGCCCAAATCCACGATCCCCAAATCTATGTTCTTGCCAGATTCGCGACTACCAGAACTTCCGGCCCCACCCAGACCTTTCGACCACCGGACCTTCCGGCCAACCCCGGAACCTCCAGACCCCGGACCTTCCGGCCGACCCGGAACTTCCGGCCTAGACAGAAAGTTCGCGCATCTTCGACCACTTCCGCATACGCACTCCCACCACCTTTACACCATCAAAACTTCCACATGCCTCCACCATTGCTTACCTGTTTCGCACTCCGACACGTTTTGCCACTTCGAGCTTTGAGAATTTGAGTTGTTATTCCGTTTCCTATTGTGTTTCGGCTATTTAGGTACGGTTCGACATCAACATCACCGCCGCTCATCTTCGCCATGGACGCGTCATCAACAACGACCACCTCGACTACATCTTGGTATTCGTGCCACCATTTTGACAACATACCGTAAGCAAGAAGCGGTAACATCATCTTGGTATAGGATACATCATTCTTGCCATTACATTGATAGCCATCATAGCCTTACTCCTTTGCGTCGCTTACCCATCGAGACTAGCTTTTGAGTATTGCCTGCAACGAGACTTGTGCACATTAGTAATCATAATTCCCATAGCATACATACATCATTGGTGCATATCTTGGTATCATCTCTTGTGTCACAAAGTTGTCATCGCATACACAATTCCTATCTTGGTTCATGAAGCATTGCATGAGAAAATAGTTCAAACAACAAAGAGCCAAACAATCTTTTAAGCAAAAGGGAAAGATAAGCAAAGAGGTTTTACGCAAGAACCATAGCATCATAGAACATTAAGATTGTCATACTAGACCATCTTGGATCATATCATCGGAACACCTTGCATAGAGAATACTTGGGATAGAAGTCGTTGCATTTTTGCTTAGTAGGTTGTGCACAAGTCTTCGTATCCGCCTATTGTGCAATCGTGCTAGCATCTCTCTAGTGTTGTGCAACAAGAGCATTTTCGTGGATTCCACATTTTTGCTCATCCTTGGTTGCACGACCCCACTTATCTTTTTGCATGTGTGTTTCCGTGTACCCCATATTGCTTGGTCTAATTGTTGCATTGCAAACTCGCGAATCTTTTCCAACATTATTGAAGCTCACTTACAATTGCATCAGATTTTGTGCCACCATCCTAACCAAGCTCCACCATAAGCTTTTACTTGTGTAGGTGTGAGAAACCGACAAGAACTGGTACCAACTATGCTATTTCCTTGTTCCACATTGGAGTGATCATTGATCCACCTTCAACTTCGGTCAAGGTACATTTGGTATACGTTCTTCTCTTTCTACCACTCACATATTTCTCTTGGAGTGATGGATAGGCCATGTACTTCTACCAACCCACTCTTCATCGGGCAAGACGACGACATAAACTCCTACGTCACAAAGAGCCACCTCTTTGGTGCACAATGTGCTTTGCATCAATAGCAACAAGAAATGAGTGAACGCATCGACAACGTCGCCACCGACTTGCGACTCTCTGAGAAACGTACAAGGGATTAATTCGACCACAAGCTCGACGACCACAAGCAAGAGAATGATGCAAGAATGGACGAGATTCGTGCTTTGTTGCTCAACCGCTCTTCTACCACTTTGTCCTCTTCAAGAAGGAGCAGTTCCAGTTGCCACTCCGACTTCACCCTCTACAGATCAAGTACACCGACATAGAACACTCTTCGCCGTGCCGCGCGCAACGATCGTCAAGCAAACCTTAATCCTCCACGAGACACCAACTCTCAAGAGCACCGACATCATCAAAACCAAGCTACCTTTGCGCAAGCACGAGAACAACAATGACAACGCCAACACGAAGAGGAAGAGTGAGTGCGTCTACACCAAGAAGCACAAGATGCCGAGGCACAACGTCAAGAGCAACAATTGCAAGATGCTCAAGCACTTGAGGAGCAACAAGCCCTCCGAGAATCAAGTCAAGGTGTAGCCAACCGAGGCCGACAAACTCATGAACATGAAGAAGCACTTCGCGAAGAAGCTCACGAACGAATATATCAAGCTCGCGTGCAACGTCAAGCTCGAAAAGTTCCTCCACAAGCTCGCCAAGCACATCAAGTTCCACATGAACAAGAAGACAATGAAAATCCTCCATGGCAAGAGCAAGCTGTGAGAGATGATCCTCCTCGTCAAGGACGTCATCATCCCCGACCCGAACACAATGAAGAGCAATGCTACGACAAGCTAAAGTTCACTATGCCCATGTTTTCTGGAAGCAATGATCCCAAAGAGTACCTTTCATTGGCATTGAAAGTTGACAAGATCTTACGTTGGCACAACTACGATGAAGAGAAGAAGATCGCGATGGCATCCCTTGAGTTCCGAGACTATGTCCTCATTTGGTGGGAACAAGTCATCGAACACCGTGAGGCAAGAGGTGAACGACCCATCACTACTTGGGAACAAATGAAGGGTGTCATGAGAGCCCGCTTCGTGCCTACCTACTACAACCGCGACCTCTTCAAGAAACTCCAACTACTCAAGCAAGGAACCAAGAGCGTTGAAGAGTACTACAAGGAAATGGATATTGCCATGATAAGGGCCAACGTCACGGAAGATGATGAGCAAACTATGGCACATTTCTTGAATGGACTCAACCATCCTATCAAGAAGATCGCTGTCTTCCAACCATACTCGAACCTCATCGAGCTAGTACATCAAGCTACCAAAGTGGAACATCAAGTGCAAGACGATTACAAGTATGCCAAGTTCTCATCCAAGTCATACGACTTCTCCAACACCCAAGCTTCAATGACTCCAACACCGCCTTCCTCTACCAAGCCTTCTACAAGCAACATTGACAAGTCGAGTTACAAGAAAGCTTTGTCAACCCCAAGTCATCCTCCTACGATGAGCAACTTCAAGCCGAGAGCTTCATCATCATCTAACCCAACCGATGAGACCGTCAAGACGAGTTCCTTCAAATGCTTCACATGCAGAGGCCGAGGCCACAAGTCCTATGAGTGCACCAGCAAGCGGACCATGATCCTCAACGACGACGACACTTATGAATCAATGAGTGAAGGAGAAATGGAAGCCCTTGAGCAAGTGGCCATACACCGGCACGTGAATGAAGAAGACACGGTACAAGTCTTTTGTGATGAAGACTCAAGTCCCGCTCTCATTGTCTCCAAGGTCTTGACTCTTGAACATTAACAAGAAGAAGACCAATGATGCCACATATTCCACACCAAGGCCGGCATCAATGGAAGATCTGTCAAGGTCATCATCGATGGAGGGAGTTGGCATAACCTCGCAAGTGAAGAACTTTGGTCCAAGCTCCAATTGCCCAAGACGAAGCATCCACATCCCTACAAAGTTCAATGGCTTAGCGACTCCGGCACTATCCAAGTCGAGCATCGAGTACAAGTCTCCTTCAAAATTGGCGCCTATGAAGACACTTTGGAGTGTGATGTCGTTCCAATGACCGTTTGCCCCCTTCTTCTTGGACGCCCATGGCAATTTGATAGAGGTGTCATTCACAACGGCCGAACGAACCACTACATCTTCAAGATGAAAGGAAAGGAGTACATACTTCGCCCGATGTCTCCAAACCAAGTAATCGCCGAAAAGCAAGCCACCCATCATGGAGAGAATAGTGAGAGAGCGAACGACCAAAAAGAGAGTAAGTGCCACAAGCCCAAATCGAGTGCCTCCACGATGAGCAACAAGAAGAACTTAGATCCATTTGCCACCAAAAGTGAGATAAGAGGAGTGTGTGAGAACCCATCTAGTGTCCTACTCTATGTCCTTTTGTGCAAGGACGATGCACCAAACACTAACACCTCTCATGCTCTACCTTTAGTGTTGTCTTCTCTTTTGCAAGAATTCCAAGATGTTTTCCCCGATGAGCTACCTCCAGAACTACCTCCACTACGAGGCATCAAGCACCGCATGGACCTCATCCCCGGAGCACCTCTTTCGAACAAAGCTGCCTACCGCGTCAACCCCGAAGAAACCAAATAAATACAAAGGCAAGTAAAGCATCTCATAGACCATGGACATGTGCGTGAAAGTTTGAGTCCTTGTGTCGTTCCGGTCATTCTTGTGCCAAACGAGACGGTAGCCTTCGCTTGTGCTCCGATTGTAGACCTATCAATGCTGTCACCGTTCACTATAGGTATCCCATTCCACGCCTTGATGATATGCTTAATGAACTTAGTGGTGCCACTACCTTTTCAAAAATTGATCTTAAAAGTGGTTACTATCAAATCCGCATACAAGAGGGTGATGAATGGAAAACCGCTTTCAAAACTAAGTTTGGTTTGTATGAGTGGTTAGTCATGCCTATGGGTTTATCGGAAGCACCGGGTACTTTCATGCGTCTTATGAACTATGTCTTTCGCGCTTACATTGGTGAGTTTGTTGTGGTATACTTCAATGGTATCCTTGTTTATAGCAAATCCCTCAAAGATCATGTCACCCATGTTCGCACCTTTTTGCAACTCTTCGAAAAGAGTGTCTCTATGCTAACATGGAAAAGTGCCTTTTGGCGTTGATAAGCTTGTTTTCTTGGGTTTTGTTGTTTCTTCCAAGGGTGTTCATGTTGATGACTCTAAGATCAATGCTATCAAAACTTGGCCACAACCAACCAACTTGCATCAGGTGCGTAGCTTCCTTGGCTTAGCCGGTTTCTACCGTAGATTTCTGAAGGACTTTAGCACCATTGCTTCACCTTTGCATGCTTTGAGCAAGAAAAATGTGCCTTTGTTTGGGGCCCATCCTGAGATACCACTTTCAATGAGCTTAAGAATTTGCTTACTCTGCTCCCGTGCTTGCATTACCCAACTTTGAAAAACCCTTTGAGATTCATCGTGATGCTAGTGGTAATGGCATAGGAGGTGTGTTAACGCAAGGGAAGCACCCCATAGCTTACTTTAGTGAGGAACTTTCCAGAGCGCAACTCAATTACGCCATCTATGACAAAGAGTTATATGCTTTAGTGCGAGTTTTGCATGAATGGGAACACTATCTTGGACCTCATGAATTTATCATTCATACCGATCATGAAACGCTTAAATACCTTAAGGGTCAAACCAAGTTGAACAAGTGTCATGCTAAGTGGAGTGAATTCATTGAGTCTTTTCCTTATGTCATCAAGTACATCAAAGGTAAGGAAAATATTGTGGCAGACGCTCTTTCCCGCATATGCATGCTTGTTACTCAACTTGAATTGGATATCATTGGCTTTGAGCACATAAAAGACTTGTATGAGAATGATCTTACTTTTGATCTTCCTTATACCAAATGTTTGACGCATACCTCTTGGGAACGCTATTACTTCAAAGATGTATATCTTATGGGAGCTAACAAACTTTGCATCCTCGAGTCTTCTCTTCATTTGTTGCTTTTGCAGGAATCTCATGGAGGAGGACTAATTGGACATTTTGTATGCGACAAGACTTTTGCTACACTCTCCAAGAACTATTATTGGCCAAAGATGTTTCACGATGTCAACCGCTTCACCAACCGATGCTCTAAATGTCGCAAAGCTAAGTCTAAAGCTCAATCCCATGGCCTTTACATGCCTCTCCCAATTCCATATCAACCATGGGAAGATATTAGCATGGATTTTGTACTTGGATTGCCTAGGACTAGAAATGGAAAGAATTCGGTATTTGTTGTTGTGGACCGATTCTCTAAGATGGCACATTTCATTCCTTGCAACAAG
This sequence comes from Triticum aestivum, assembly GCF_018294505.1. Taxonomy (NCBI): domain Eukaryota; kingdom Viridiplantae; phylum Streptophyta; class Magnoliopsida; order Poales; family Poaceae; genus Triticum; species Triticum aestivum. Next base: position 129,330,940 of record NC_057797.1, read on the forward strand.
ATAGACGATGCTTCACATGTTGATAATCTCTTTTGTACGAAAATATTATGTCTACATGGAGTGCCAAAGACGATCGTCTCAGACCGCGACGTCAAGTTCCTAAGCTACTTTTGGAAGACCCTATGCGCCAGGCTCGGAATCAAGCTACTCTTCTCCACGGCGTACCATCCACAAACAGACGGCCAAACGGAAGTGACCAACCGCACACTCTCCGCTCTACTTTGCGTGCTCATCATGAAGAACATCAAGGAGTGGGAGGAGTGCCTACCCATCGCCAAGTTCGCCTACAACCGAGCAAGACACTCAATAACCGACAAGTCCCCTTTTGAGGTCATCTACAGATTCAACCCATTGTCCCCATTGGACATTCTCCCTCTACCACTACAAGAGCGCATCAATATGGACGCAAGTGCACGTGTGAACCATCTCAAGAAGGTGCATGAAGATACAAGGAACACCATCGAGCGCCAAGTACAATGACTTGCGACCAAGCCCAACATCAACATGCAACCCATGGTATTCGACATTGGTGATCTTGTGTGGCTACACCTTCACAAAGACCGCTTCCCCAATGTCGGTGTCAAAACCAGCGGATCTCGGGTAGGGGGTCCCGAACTATGCGTCTAAGGTCGATGGTAACAGGAGACAGGGGACACACTGTTTAACCAGGTTCGGGCCCTCTCTATGGAGGTAATACCCTACTTCCCCCTTGATTGATCTTGATGAATATGAGTATTACAAGAGTTGATCTACCACGAGATCGTAATGGCTAAACCCTAGAAGTCTAGCCTGTATGACTATGATATTGAGTATCTCCCCTCTGGACTAAGTCCTCCGGTTTGTATAGGCACCGGGAGGATCTAGGGTTACACAGGGTCGGTTACAAGGAAGGAAATCCACATATTTGGTCGCCAAGCTTGCCTTCCATGCCAAGAAGAGTCCCATCCGGACACGGGTGCAGTCTTCGGTCTTCGTGTTCTTCACAGCCCATCAGTCCGGCCCATGACTAACAGGTCGGACGCCCGAGTACCCCTTAGTCTAGGACTCCATTAGTAGTGTAACACCCCAAGACCGGAGCTTCAGATGCCTTCCATGGTTTCTGAGATCCGTCATGTGATTTGATTGGTTCGTTGCTTTCATTTTTGCATCATGTGCATTGCATCATGTCATCTTGCACCTCTTCTTAAAACTCATCCAATTAAATTGTATGGATCTTCGATTCATTTAAATCGAGGGATACTCACTATGGTGATTTCTCTTTAAAACATATTCTCCCAGTATTTTAGGGAGCTATAAAAATTATATTCCAATAATTTGGAATCACCCATAAACACACTTGCAAAATATCCCAATGCCTTTGCTATCTTAATTCTTGGTCTCCAACCTTGCCATATATTCTTTCATCATATTCCGGAGCTCCACCAAAAATCCGAACATTTTTGGACCTTCCCAAACCTCACTTCCTATTCAAATCATTTGAATTTAAATCAAATGATTTTGAATTTAATCTTTCAATCTTGGCCACTTGTATTTTCTTGGAACGAGCACATTTTTGTGAGTCCAGGAAAATTATCCGCATGTCCAACTTCTTCCCCTAACACCTCCTTCCTTTTTCTTCTCTTTTTTGTTTTTTTGTTCTAGAAATAAGAATAAGGGAGAGAGAGAGCCCCTGCCAGCTCTACCAGGCCGGCCAACCAGCAGACCAACCGTACCGCGTCGGTCCATCTTCTCCTAGGCCCATCCCTAGGCCCAGCCACGCCACGCCACGCCCCGACCTAACCCTACCCCAATCCCGATCGATCCCCATCTCTTTCCCTCGAGCACCGCCGAACCATCGTCCCTCTCCCTCGATCCCCTCCTTCCTCACGATGCCCTTGCTACCTCCCCTCCTCCGTGTCGCCTCCTCCCGATGGCGTCGCGCCCGGCCTCTCGTGCCAGAACTCTTAGAGCCCGAGCTTCCCCGAGCGCCTCCTCCTTGCTGCCTCGCCTGTCGCCGAGCAGGAGCTCCGCCACCTCGACTCCCGGTCTGGCCTCCGTCGGCCGCTCCCTCCCCGGTCTCCGACCTCGTCCAGGCCACCCTGCCGTCGCCCCTGCTGCCCTCACCCATGACCTACTCCCTCCATGTTCGGCCTCGACTGGCGCTAGCCTCCCTTGTCTCCTTGGCCAAGCTGCTTCCATGCTATGGCGCCGCCCTCTGCTTCAGCCGAGCAGTACCGCCGTCGCTTCCCCGAGCTCCCTCCTGCACCTGACCACGTCTAGCTAGATAACTCCGCGCCTTCGTCCTGCTACTGCCACACGACATCTCCGCGTCGGCCACCAACTCGTCCTCGAGCTTTGAACCTTGTCCTTGGCGCCGGTCTCCTTACAAGAAGCCGCAGTTGCAAGTCTCCAGCGTAGCCCAACGAGCCGCCGCTCCTTCCCTCGCTGCCCGCATGATGCTGCCTCCATTGCACCCTCCCCGAGCAGGAGCACTTTGGGTTCGCCAAGTACATCTACACGGTGATGCGCCAAGTACCTTCATAGTTCGAAGGTTTACCATTGTCTAACAACATGATTTCTAGGACAGGGTTGTCATACCACTCTGGTGTGGAATGTGTCCTTGTGGACCTACGAAGTTCAGTAGCAACTTGATCCAAAGTTTCATGATCATCATCATTAACTTCCTCTCTAGTCAGTGCAGGCACCATAGAAACATTTTCTTGAGCTGCGCCACTTTCCGGTTCAAGAGGCAGTACCTCATCAAGTTCAACTTTCCTCCCACTTACTTATTTCAAGAGAAACTCTTTCTCTAGAAAAGGATCCATTCTTGGCAACAAAGATCTTTCCTTCGGATCTGAGGTACAAGGTATACGCAATAGTTTCCTTAGGGTATCCTATGGAGACAAAATTTTCTGACTTGGGTTCGAGCTTTTCAGGTTGAAGTTTCTTGACATAAGCATCACATCCCCAAACTTTCAGAAACGACAGCTTAGGTTTCTTCCCAAACCACAATTCATATGGTGTCGTCTCAACGGATTTCGACGGAGCCCTATTTAAAGTGAATGCGACAGTCTCTAAAGCATAACCCCAAAATGATAGCGATAGATTGATGAGAGACATCGTAGATCGCACCATATCCAATAGAGTGCGATTACAGCATTCGTACACACCATTACGCTCAGCCGCTGAGGTGTTCCAGGCGGCATGAGTTGTGAAACAATTCCACATTTCCTTAAGTGTGTGCCAAATTCATGACTCAAATATTCTCCTCCATGATCTGATCGCAAGAACTTTATTTTCCTGTCACGTTGATTCTCTACCTCATTCTGAAATTCCTTGAACTTTTCAAAGGTCTCAGACTTGTGTTTCATTAAGTAGACATATCCATATCTACTCAAGTCATCCGTGAGGGTGAGAACGTAACGATAGCCACCACGAGCCTCAATGCTCATTGGACCGCACACATTAGTATGTATGATTTCCAATAAGTTGGTTGTTCACTCCATTGTTCCAGAGAACGGAGTCTTGGTCATTGTTCTCATGAGGCATGGTTTGCACGTGTCAAATGACTCATAATAAAGAGACTCCAAAAGTCCATCTGCATGGAGTTTCTTCATGCATTTGACACCAATGTGACTAAGGCGGCAGGGCCACAAGTATGTAGGACTATCATTGTCAACCTTACACTTCTTGGTATTCACACTATGAATATGTGTAACATCACGTTCGAGATTAAACAAGAATAAACCATTGACCAGCGGGGCATGACCATAAAACATATCTCTCATATAAATGGAACAACCATTATTCTCGGATTTAAATGAGTAGCCATCTCGCATTAAATGAGATCCAGATACAATGTTCAAGCTCAAAGCTAGTACTAAATAACAATTATTGAGGTTTAAAACTAATCCCTTAGGTAAATGTAGAGGCAACGTGCCGACGGCTATCACATCAACCTTGGAACCATTACCGACGCGCATCGTCACCTCGTCCTTCGCCAGTCTCCGCTTATTCCGCAACTCCTATTTTGAGTTACAAATATGAGCAACCGCACCGGTATCAAATACCCAGGAGCTACTACGAGCGCTGGTTAGGTACACATCAATAACATGTATATCACATACACCTTTGGTATTACCGGCCTTCTTATCCGCTAAGTACTTGGGGCAGTTCCGGTTCCAGTGACTGTTTCCCTTGCAATAAAAGCACTCAGTCTCAGGCTTGGGTCCATTCTTTGGCTTCTTACTGGCAGCTTGCTTACCGGGCAGGGCAACTCCCTTGCCGTCCTTCTTGAAGTTCTTTTACCCTTTCCTTTCTTGAACTTAGTGGTTTTATTCACCATCAACACTTGATGTTCCTTTTTGATCTCCACCCCCGCTGATTTCAGCATTAAATATACCTCAGGAATGGTCTTTTCCATCCCCTCCATATTGAAGTTCATCACAAAGCTCTTGTAGCTAGGTGGAAGCGACTGAAGGATTCTGTCAACGACCGCATCATCCGGGAGATTGACTCCCAGCTGAGACAAGCGGTTGTGCAACCCAGACATCTTGAGTATGTGCTCGCTGACAGAACTATTCTCCTCCATCTTACAACTATAGAACTTGTCAGAGACTTCATATCTCTTGACTCGGGCATGAGCTTGGAAAACAATTTTCAGCTCTTGGAACATCTCATATGCTCCGTGCTGCTCAAAACGCTTTTGGAGCCTTGGTTCTAAGCTGTAAAGCATGCCGCACTAAACTAGTGAGCAATCATCACTTCGTGATTGCCAAGCGTTCATAACATCTTGAGTTGCTGGGAAAATAGGTGCATCACCTAGCGATGCTTAAAGGACATATGCTTTCTTGGCACCTATGAGTATAATCCTCAGGTTATGAACCCAGTCCGTGTAGTTGCTACCATCGTCTTTCAGCTTGGTTTTCTCTAGGAACGCGTTGAAGTTGAGGGCAACATTAGCGTGGGCCATTTGATCTGCAAGACATATTGCAAAGATTTTTAGACTATGTTCATGATAATTAAGTTCATCTAATCAAATTATTTAATTAACTTCCACTCGGACAGACATATCCCTCTAGTCATCTAAGTGATAAATGATCCGAATCGACTAGGCCATGTCCGATCATCACGTGAGACGGACTAGTCATCAATGGTGAACATCTCCATGTTGATCGTATCTTCTATACGACTCATGTTCGACCTTTCGGTATTCTGTGTTCCGAGGCCATGTCTGTACATGCTAGGCTCGTCAAGTCAACCTAAGTGTATTGCGTGTGTAAATCTGGCTTACACCCGTTGTATGCGAGGGTTAGAACCTATCACACCCGATCATCACGTGGTGCTTCGGAACAACGGAGCTTAGCAACGGTGCACAGTTAGGGTGAACACTTTCTTGAAATTATTGCGAGGGGTCATCTTATTTAAGCTACCGTCGTTCTAAGCAAATAAGATGTAAAAACATGATAAACATCACATGCAATCAAATAGTGATATGATATGGACAATATCATTTTTCTCCTTTTGATCTTCGGGGCGCCATGATCATCATCGTCACCGGCATGACACCATGATCTCCATCATCATGATCTCCATCATCATGTCTTCATGAAGTTTTCTCCCCAACTATTACTTCTACTACTATGGCTAATAGTTAGCAATAAAGTAAAGTAATTACATGGCGTTTTCAGTGACACGCAGGTCATACAATAAATTAAGACAACTCCTATGGCTCCTGCCGATTGTCATACTCATCGACATGCAAGTCGTGATTCCTATTACAAGAAATGATCAATCTCACACATCACATATATCATTCATCACATCCTTTTGGCCACATCACATTACATGGCATATGTTGCAAGAACAAGTTAGACGTCCTCTAATTGTTGTTGCAAGTTTTTACGTGGCTGCTATAGGTTTCTAGCAAGAACATTTCTTACCTACACCAAAACCACAACGTGATATGCCAATTTATATTTACCCTTCATAAGGACCCTTTTCATCGAATCTGATCCAACTAAAGTGGGAGACAGACACCCGCTAGCCACCTTATGCAACTAGTGCATGTCAATCGGTGGAACCAGTCTCTTGTAAGAGTATGTGTATGGTCGGTCCGGGCCGCTTCATCCCACGATGCCACCGAATCAAGATAAGACTAGTAACGGCAAGTAAATTGACAAAATTGACGCGCACAACAACTTGTGTTCTACTCGTGCATAGAAACTACGCATAGACCTAGCTCTGATACCACTGTTGGGGATCGTTGCTGAAATTAAAATTTTCTACACATCACCAAGATCAATCTATGGAGAGACTAGCAACGAGAGAGAGGGGAGTGTACCTTCATACCCTTCAAGATCGCAGAACGGAAGCGTTACAAGAACGCGGATGAAGGAGTCGTACTCGCAGTGATTCAGATCGCGGTTGATTCCGATCTAAGTGCCGAACAACGGCGCCTCTCCGTTCAACACATGTACAGCCCGGGGACGTATCCTCCTTCTTGATCCAGCAAGGGGGGAGGATAAGTTGGGGAAGAACTCCGGCAGCACGACGGCGTGGTGGTGGAGCTCGTAGTTCTCCGGCAGGGCTTCGCTAAGCTCAATGGAGAAGGAGGGGGTGTTGGAGAGAGGGAGGGCTGCGCCTTAGATGTGTTGCTGCTGCCCTCCCTCCAACCCTCTATTTATAGGGCGAAGGGGGAAGGGGGACGGCCCCTCTAGATGAGATCTAGAGGGGGGGCAAGGGGAGGGGGCTTGCCCCCCAAGCCAAGGGGGGCGCCCCTTTAGGGTCCCCCCAACCCTAGGCGCATGGGCCCTAGGGGGGATGGTGCCCAGCCCACTTAGGGGCTGGTTCCCTTCCACATACATCCCATAGGGGCCTCCGGGGCAGGTGGACCCCCGGAACCCCTTCGGTGGTCCCGGTACAATACCGATAAACCCCCGAACACTTCAGGTGACCGTATGATGACTTCCCATATATAAATCTTCACGTCCAGACCATTCCAGAACTCCTCGTGAAGTCTGTGATCTCATCCGGGACTCCGAACAACATTCGGTAACTGGATACTATTTCCCATAACAACTCTAGCGTCACCGGACCTTAAGTGTGTAGACCCTACGGGTTCGGGAATCATGCATACATGATCGAGACATCTCTCCAGCCAATAACCAACAGCGGGATCTGGATACCCATGTTGGTTCCCAAATGTTCCATGATGATATGATCGATGAACCACGATGTCGGGGATTCAATCAATCCCGTACACAATTCCCTTTGTCTACCAGTATGACACTTGCCCGAGATTCGATCGTCGGTATCCCTATACCTTGTTCAATCTCGTTACTGGCAAGTCTCTTTACTCGTTCTGTAACACATCATCTCGTGATCAACTCCTTGGTCACATTGAGCTCATTATGATGATGTCTTATCGAGTGGGCCCGGAGATACCTCTCCGTCACACGGAGTGACAAATCCCAGTCTCGATTCGTGCCAACTCAACAGGCACTTTAAGAGATACCCGTAGTGTGCCTTTATAGCCACCCGGTTACGTTGTGACGTTTGGCACACCCAAAGCATTCCTACGGTATCCGGGAGTTGCACAATCTCATGGTCTAAGGAAATGATACTTGACATTAGAAAAGCTTCAGCAGACGAACTATACGATCTTGTGCTATGCTTAGGATTGGGTCTTGTCCATCACATCATTCTCCTAATGATGTGATCCCGTTATCAACGACATCCAATGTCCATGGTCAGGAAACCGTAACCATCTATTGAACAACGAGCTAGTCAACTAGAGGCTCACTAGGGACATGTTGTGGCCTATGTATTCACACATGTAGTATGATTTCCGGATAACACAATTATAGCATGACCAATAGACAATTATCATGAACAAGGAAATATAATAATAACCATTTTATTATTAGCTCTAGGTTATATTTCCAACAGGGTGTTATGGGAACCCCTTGACAGTTCGCCTTGAATAAAACTCCTCCCACAAGGCCCAACCTTGGTTTTACATTTGCCTAACAACCTAAGCCTTTTCCCCTTGGGTTTCCGGAGCTCGAGGGTCATCTTTATTTTACTCCCCCCCGGCCAGTGCTCCTCTTAGTGTTGGTCCAAACTAGAGCACCGTGCAGGACCATCCCTTGGCAACTTGGGCTATGTTGGTACCTGTACGCTTAGCTTATCCGGTGTGCCCTGAGAACGAGATATGTGCAGCTCCTATCGGGATTTGTCGACACATCCGGGCGGTCTTGCTGGTCTTGTTTTACCATTGTCGAAATGTCTTGTAATCGGGATTACGAGCCTGATCGGGTCTTCCCGGAGAAGGAATATCCTTCGTTGACCGTGAGAGCTTGTGATGGGCTAAGTTGGGACACCCCTGCAGGGTATAAACTTTAGAGAGCCGTGTCCGCGGTTATGTAGCAGATGGGAATTTGTTAATGTCCGGTTGTAGAGAACTTGACACTCAACTTAATTAATATGCATCAACCACGTGTGTAGACATGATGGTCTCTTTCCAACGGAGTTCGGGAAGTGAACACGGTTCTTGTGTTATGTTTGAACGTAAGTAGTTTTCAGGGTCACTTCTTGATCACTTCTAGCTTCACGACCATTGCGTTGCTTCTCTTCTCGCTCTTATTTGTGTATGTTAGCCACCATACTTTCTTAGCACTTGCTGTAGCTCCACCTCATTACCTTATCCTACCCATAAGCTTAAATAGTCTTGATCTCGTGGGTGTGAGATTGCCGAGTCCTCGTGACTCACAGATACTTCCAAACAGTTGCATGTGTATATGATACCAGTGCAAGTGACGCAACCCAGATCAAGTGGGAGCTCGATGAAGATCTTGATTGTTGTTTTGTTTCGTTTCCTGTTGATCAGTAGTGGAGCCCAATTGGGACGATCGGGGATCTAGCGTTTGGGGTTGTCTTCCTTTATTTTGGTTCCATAGTCGGACCTTGATTGTATTCTGGATGATGTATGTTGAACTTGTTATTTGCGTGAAGTGGCGATTGTAAGCCAACTTTTTATCCCTTTCTTATTTAGTACATGGGATTGTGTGAAGATTACCCCACTTGTGACTAAACTACCATGCGGCTATGCCTCTAAGTCATGCCTCGACACGTGGGAGATATAGCCGCATCATGGGCATTACAGGTTGGTAATCAGAGCCATCCCCGACTTAGGAGCCCACTGCTTGATCGAATCGCTGACGTTGTTGAGTCTAGAACAAAATGTTTTGAGTCTTAGGATTATATATATCGGAGAGTGGGATTATTTTTACTCGTCAGTCCCTTCGTCGCTTTGGTGAGGCCTCCTAACGTAGAAGTTTTGACTTTTCTCTTCTCAAATTTCACGAAATATTTTTAGGATCACGCGGGTATGTTGGAATCGTTATGATATTCTTCTGACTAGAACATTGTTCTTGGTGCCTCCTGACATTTAGGAGTTGTGGCAGTGTCCCGGGGAGTTGAGCTCCGAGGTGTTGTCGTCACAATTTTATCGTTGCAGTTCTGGAATACCTGAGTTTCGCCGACATCGAAAATCTCTTTTATGCAGTTGTTAGTGATATAACCTCGATGCCACCCAGTACTGGGGCGGGAGTTCGGGAGTATTTCCATAACTCGTATAACGGATGCTTCTCGAAGGTTGAGGTACATGATTTCCGAAGGTTTCTTGGTTATGTGTTGAAGGATGGATACAACTCGATGTAGGAATTGTTAGTTTGCGTGAGATATTATGCTTCCCCTGTATCCCCAACACCTGATTGCATAACCAGAAAGTTTCGGGAGTTTATAAATGGGAATTCAAGTAGCTCCTAGAATATCTTTCCAATAGACACATGATACGATATGGGATCTATCATATGTTTGTTTCCGGTTTATTCTGCAAGCCAAATCCTTTGTTTTGTTTTGAGTTGTGGTATTCAAGTTGTTTCAATGTCAAGTGTTGATTCCATACCTTTCCTAAATGGTGTTCTCATATTTCTATGGGAGTGCTAATCCTTTTCGACCATCGAGATGGTCATGCCAATTCTTTTTCAACCGGCGTGTGTCTCTTCAAGTGGATCCGATCATTTCAACATTCGCAAGATCACCTCACAGTTTTCCCAACGTTGTTCGTTTCATCCGTCCCAAGTCGTCTTTGTTTTCCCGCCCTCCCACCCTTTTCTTCAAGGATTCGGATTTCTTAATCAAGTACCATTTTATTGATGGTAAGTCTCTCCATTCTTTTCTGTCAATGTTCTTACCCGGTGGTTCTCATGAAGATGCTCTTCAAGTTCATCATTCTTCGTTCTATTTCTTCTCCGGTTGATTCAATTTAAGCTTTGTCGATCATATCATTTCCTTTGTTCAAATGCTTTCTCATGCTGGTGCACCTCTTAATTATCCACTTCTCGCCATTCATTTGTTCTGGAATACTGAAGATATCTCAGGAGATTCGTGTTTTCATTTCTAATATGTTCAAACTAATTTGAGGTTGTTATCTCATTCAAGCCATTTGTTGAATGGCCGTAATCTCTCTTTTAAATCGTTCAATGGTGTTTACTCTTGAGTGGGCCCTAACCCACAGGTCTTTTCCCAGGATCTTACCTGACTCTTCTAATTTTCTCGGAGCTATTCTCAAATATTCTAAAGTTTGACGTAAGAATGAAGTTTCATCAGTCAATTGCCTTCTCCAATATCGTTTTCAAATTCTTTTCATCTTTGGCTCAACCTTTCCTCTTTTAATCATTCCGGAGTGTCTCAACAATTCTTGATGGTGTTTCTTGTCGTCATTCTTGGATTTGGAGACCGAAGAAGAGTTTCTCTTCAATCATATATGTTCTCTTGAAGATTCATGGTTCTAGCTTGATGCCATCCTCTCATAATTGTTTTTGATTGTGAGAATTCTTTCCACCCATCCGGAGCAATTCAGGAGTCTTTTTAGTCTGATTCTCCGAAGGCCATTATTTCGGGTGTATTCATTCTCAGCTTTCAGCTCTCATTCTCCAAATCTTACCGATGCATCGCTCAAGTATTCTCTAGTCAGTTCATGATCTCTTCATTCCACTTGTATCTAAATTCTCTCAAGTATCTTCATTCGTTTTCTAATTCTTCCTAGTGAATTGTGCCTTTTCTACTTCCATTTTTTAATTCTTACGGTGGTTTGTTCAAGATTCCTCTTCCTATGTTCTCATATTAATTTATCCGTTGTTCCAATCCTACCGGTGGTTCCATCAATACCTTCTCAAGTTTACGCTATATCTATCCTAATCCTTTCTATGAGAATAAGTAGTATGCCAAATCCGGTGCTGGTCATCAATTTGAATTGATGAAGGATACTCATATATTTTTGTTTCATCCAAATGTTTAATCCCTTCCTTCGGTGTTTGTTCAGGATGAAGTAATTCTCGGTTCTAGTGTTTTCACCTTTTCCTTTTCCGGAGCTCCAAGTTTTTCTCAGTTATACCTTGTGTTTTCAACTTCTCTTTCTTTCTATCATCCTTTATTACCGGAGTTCTTCACGGAGGCTCTACATGGTGGTTCATCAAGGATTCCTTTCATTCTTCAATTATTCGACAAGTTTTCTCTCGAAGTTATGATCCGCCAAGCTATACTCAAAATTAAACAGGGTGCTCAACACATGTTTTGTTTTGAGAAGTTCGAGTATTCTTCATCTTGCATCCAAAGTGCAATTCTTTCATATCTCATCTTTTGAGGTGGTGTTATGTCATTGTTGATAATTTCCCTTCGTGTTTCATGATTCACAAGTTTTTCAAGAGTGACATATCTAAATCCATCATTTTCTCTTCGCTCAAGACATCTTTCAATCCATCAATCTCTTCAATGGAGTTATATCGGGTTATATTTCACCTAAAGATTTTCCTAAGGATTGTTTCTGTTTATGGTGCTCATAAATGACCCAAGTTCTTCATTTATCCTCCCGATGAAATAAGTTTCTCATCTCCTTGTTCATATCAATCCAATCTATTATTTTCGTTAGTGGCAAAATTTTGCCTCAATTTTGAGAAGTTTTCCATAAGCCCACAACAAGTTTATTCTTTTCATTGTTCATTTCCAAACAACTCCGTCCAATCCTCTATGGAAGGATGTTTTCAAATTCATTTGAGGTAGAAGATGTTGTTTTCTTCTTTGTTACTTTCAGTCCGTTCTATCATTTGTTTCGGAGGCATTGTGATGTTGCTCTCTTTGACCCATCATCTTGTTTTGTCAAGATCATGTTCAATTCCTTCCATTTACAGTCTGAGTGCTTCCCAAATTATATCATTCTTATTCCTTCTCTATCTTGTTTTAACCGGAGTGTCGTGTTTTCATTCGAGCTCTCTCATCTTATCAAGTTTTACCTCCCTTCTCAACCGGAGTGCTGTCTGAAATCATTCTTACCCCTTGTGCCATTCTTTCGGTAGTTCCGGAGGCAATGTGTTGTTGATTTCATCAAGTATCCTCTCATCTTGTTAAGATCATAATATTTACCTTCCTTTTCCAACTGGAGTGTTGTCGTAATTGATCTTTATCGTTCCTTGTACATCTCGTTTCAACCGGAGTGCTTGCATGTACTTCTTGTCCATTGCAACCCTTTTCTTATGTCTTTCAACCTACGAGGTTCCCATAATGTTCCTTGTTCCCCTTTTCTAATGGAGTGTTTTCAACTTTGTTCATCTTTGTTGTTTTCTTCTTTAAATTTGTTCAACCTCGCAAGGTTCTTTGGTTTCACTCATTTGTTAAAGAAGCAATTAGTTTTACCTCTTCTCTTCCTCTTCTGTTTCTCTACAGTGCCATTCTAGATCTCGGGACGAGATCCTCTTGTAGTGGTGGAGTGTTGTAACGCCCCAAGACCGGAGCTTCAGATGCCTTCCATGGTTTCCGAGATTCGTCTTGTGATTTGTTTGATTCGTTGCTTTCTTTTCTGCATCATGTGCATTACGTCATGTCATCTTGCACCTCTTGTTAAAACTCATCCAATTAAATTGTATGGATCTTCGATTCATTTAAATCGAGGGATATTCACTATGGTGATTTCTCTTTAAAACATATTCTCCCAATATTTTAGGGAGCTATAAAAATTATATTCCAATAATTTGGAATCACCCATAAACACACTTGCAAAATATCCCAATGCCTTTGCTATCTTAATTCTTGGTCTCCAACCTTGCCATATATTCTTTCATCATATTCCGGAGCTCCACCAAAAATCCGAACATTTTTGGAACTTCCCAAACCTCACTTCCTATTCAAATCATTTGAATTTAAATCAAATGAGTTTGAATTTAATCTTTCAATCTTGGCCATTTGTATTTTCTTGGAACGAGCACATTTTTGTGAGTCCGGGAAAATTATCCGCATGTCCAACTTCTTCCCCTAAAACCTCCTTCCTTTTTCTTCTCTTCTTTGTTCTTTTCTATTTTAGAAATAAGAATGAGGGAGAGAGAGAGCCCCTGGCAGCTCTACCAGGCCGGCCAACCAGTAGCCCGACTGCACCGCGTCGGCCCATCTTCTCCTAGGCCCAGCCACGCCCCGACCTAACCCTACCCCAATCCCGATCGATCCCCATATCTTCCCCTCGAGCGTCGCCAAGCCATCGTCCCTCTCCCTTGATCCCCTCCTTCCTCATGATGCCCTTGCTGCCTCCCCTCCTCCTCGTTGCCGCATCCCCATGGCATTGCGCCTGGCCTCCCGCGCCAGATCTCTTAGAGCCCGAGCTTCCCCGAGCGCCTCCTCCTTGCTGCCTCGCATGTCGGTGAGCAGGAGATCTACCGCCTCGACTCCTGGTCCGGCCTCTGTCGGTCGTTCCCTCCCTATCCTCCGGCCTCGTCTAGGCCACCCTGCTGTCGCCCCTGCTGCCCTCACCCATGACCTGCTCCCTCCATGTTCGGCCTGTTGGAAATATGCTCTAGAGGCAATAATAAATTAGTTATTATTATATTATATTTCATTGTTCATGATAATTGTTTATTATCCATGCTAGAATTGTATTGATAGGAAACTCAGATACATGTGTGGATACATAGACAACACCATGTCCCTAGTAAGCCTCTAGTTGACTAGCTCGTTGATCAATAGATGGTTACGGTTTCCTGACCATGGACATTGGATCTCATTGATAACGGGATTACATCATAAGGAGAATGATGTGATGGACAAGACCTAATCCTAAGCCTAGCACAAGATCGTGTAGTTCGTATGCTAAAGCTTTTCCAATGTCAAGTATCATTTCCTTAGACCATGAGATTGTGCAACTCCCGGATACTGTAGGAGTGCTTTGGGTGTGCCAAACGTCACAACGTAATTGGGTGGCTATAAAGGTGTACTACGGGTATCTCCGAAAGTGTCTATTGGGTTGGCACGAATTGAGACTGGGATTTGTCACTCCGTGTAACGGAGAGGTATCTCTGGGCCCACTCGGTAGGACATCATCATAATGTGCACAATGTGACTAAGGAGTTAATCACGGGATGATGTGTTACGGAACGAGTAAAGAGACTTGCCGGTAACGAGATTGAACAAGGTATCGGGATACCCTCGGGCAAGTATCGTACCGATAGACAAAGGGAATTGTATACGGGATTGATTGAATCCTTGACATCGTGGTTCATCCGATGAGATCATCGTGGAGCATGTGGGAGCCAACATGGGTATCCAGATCCCGTTGTTGGTTATTGACCGGAGAGTTGTCTCGGCCATGTCTGCATGACTCCCGAACCCGTAGGGTCTACACACTTAAGGTTCGATGACGCTAGGGTTATAGGGAAAGTATGTACGCGGTTATCGAATGTTGTTCGGAGTCCCGGATGAGATCCCGGACGTCACGAGGAGTTCCGGAATGGTTAGGAGGTAAAGATTTATATATGGGAAGTCCCGTTTTGGTCACCGGAAAGGTTTCGGGTGCTATCGGTAACGTACAGGGACCACCGGGAGGGTCCCGGGGGTCCATCAGGTGGGGCCACCAGCCCTAGAAGGCTGCATGGGCCAAGTGTGGGAGGGGACCAGCCCCAGGTGGGCTGGTGCGCCTCCAAGAGGGGAGGGGGGCAAACCCTAGGGCAGATGGGCCCTAAGGCCCACCCCAGGTGCGCCTCCCTCTCTCCCCCTTGTGGCCGCCATCCTAGATGGGATCTAGGGCTGCCGCACCCGTTGGGGTGGGAACCCTAGAGGGAGCGCAGCCCCCTCCCCTCCCCCTATATATATTTGAGGTATGGGGGATGCCCAACACATGAGATCCTCTCCCTCTTGGCGCAGCCCTACCTCTCTCCCTACTCGTCTCTCGTAGTGCTTGGCGAAGCCCTGCTGGAGTTCCGCGCTCCTCCACAACCAACACGCCGTCGTGCTGCTACTGGACGGAGTCTTCCCCAACCTCTCCTTCTCCCCTTGCTGGATCAAGGCGTGGGAGACGTCACCGGGCTGCACGTGTGTTGAACGCAGAGGCGCCGTTGTTCGGCGCTTAGATCGGAATCAACCGCGATCTGAATCACTGCGAGTATGACTCTTTCATCCGCGTTCTTGCAACGCTTCCGCTTAGCGATCTACAAGGGTATGTAGATGCACTCCCCTTCCCCTCGTTGCTCGATTACTCCATAGATTGATCTTGGTGATGCGTAGAAAATTTTAAATTTCTGCTACGATCCCCAACAGTGGCATCATGAGCTAGGTCTATGCGCAGTTTCTATGCACGAGTAGAACACAAGTTGTTGTGGGCGTCGATTTTGTCAATTTACTTGCCGTTACTAGTCTTATCTTGATTCGGCAGCATCGTGGGATGAAGCGGCCCGGACCGACCTTACACGTACTCTTACGTGAGACTAGTTCCACCGACTGACATGCACTAGTTGCATAAGGTGGCTAGCGGGTGTCTGTCTCTCCCACTTTAGTCGGATCGGATTCGATGAAAAGGGTCCTTATGAAGGGTAAATAGAAATTGGCATATCACGTTGTGGTTTTGGCGTAGGTAAGAAACGTTCTTGCCAGAAACCTATGGCAGCCACGTAAAAATTTGCAACAACAATTACAGGACGTCTAACTTGTTTTTGCAGTATATGCCTTGTGATGTGATATGGCCAAAAGGATGTGATGAATGATATATGTGATGTATGATATTGATCATGCTCTTGTGATAGGAATCACGACTTGCATGTCGATGAGTATGACAACCGGCAGGAGCCATAGGAGTTGTCTTAATTTATTTATGACCTGCGTGTCAACTTAAATGTCATGTAATTACTTTACTTCATTGCTAAACCGTTAGCCATAGTAGTAGAAGTAATAGTTGACGAGACGACTTCATGAAGACACGATGATGGAGATCATGATGATGGAGATCATGGTGTCATGCCGGTGACGATAATGATCATGGCGCCCCGAAGATGGAGATCAAAAGGAGCAAAATGATATTGGCCATATCATGTCACTATTTGATTGCATGTGATGTTTATCATGTTTTACATCTTATTTGCTTAGAACGACGGTATCTTAAATAAGATGATCCCTCGCAAGAATTTCAAGAATTGTGTTCCCCCTAACTGTGCACTGTTGCGAAGGTTCATTGTTTCGAAGCACCACGTGATGATCGGGTGTGATAGATTCTAACGTCCGAATACAACGGGTGTAAGCCAGATTTACACACGCAATACACTTAGGTTGACTTGACGAGCCTAGCATGTGCAGACATGGCCTCGGAACACGGAAGACCGAAAGGTCGAACATGAGTCGTATAGAAGATATGATCAACATGAAGATGTTCACCGATGATGACTAGTCCGTCTCACGTGATGATCGGACACGGCCTAGTTGACTCGAATCATGTATCACTTAGATGACTAGAGGGATGTCTATCTGAGTGGGAGTTCATTAAATAATTTGTTAGATGAACTTAATTATCATGAACATAGTCTAAATTGTCTTTGCAAATATGTTGTAGATAAATAGCTCAGGTTGTAGCTCTCTGTTTCAATACGTTCCTAGAGACTAAGTTGAAAGATATTGTAAGCAATGATGCGGACTGGGTCCGTAGTCCGAGGAGTGTCCTCACTGCTACACAGAAGGCTTACGTCTTCGATGCACCGCTCGATGTGCAAACCCCTACAACGTCGTCTGTGGATGTTGTGAACACCTGACAGACACATCCTGATGACTACTTGATAGTTTAGTGCACCATACTTTACGGCTTAGAATCGGGATTCCAATGACGTTTTGAACGCCATAATACATATGAGATGTTCCAAGAGCTGAAATTGGGATTTCAGGCTCATGCCCGTGTTGAGAGGTAGGAGATCTCTGACAAGTCCTTTTGCCAACAAGATGGAGGAGAAGAGCTCAACTAGTGAGCATGTGCTCAGAATGTCTGGGTGCTACAATCACTTAAATCAAGTGGGAGTTAAACTTCCAGATAAGATAGTGATTGATAGAGTTCTCTAGTCACTATCACTAAGCTACTAGATCTTCATGATGAACTATGACATGCAAGGGATGGAGTTGATCCCGGAGCTGTTCGCGGTGCTTAAGACCGCAAAAGGTAGAAATCAAGAAGGAGCATCAAGTGTTGATGGTTTAACAAGACCATTGGTTTCAAGAAGGGCAAGGGCTAGAAGGGAAACTTCATGGATGGCAAACCAGTTGCCGCTCCAGTGAAGGAACCCAAGGTTGAACCCAAACCCGAGACTAAATGCTTCTATTGTAAGGGGAACGGTCACTGGTAGCGGAATTACCCCAAATGCATGGTAGATAAGAAGGCTGGAAACTTCAACAAAGTATATACGTGTTATTAATGTGTACCTCACTAGTACTCCTGGTAGCACCTGGGTACTGGATACCGGTTCAATTGCTATTATTGGTGACTTGAAGCAAAAGCTACGGACTAAACGGAAACTGGCTAAGGGTGAGGTGACGATGTGTGTTGGAAGTGTTTCCAAAGTTGATGAGATCACCATCGCACGCTCCATCTGCCTTTGGGGTTAGTATTGAACCTAGATAAATGTTATCAGGTGTCTACGTTGAGCATGAATATGATTAGATCATGTTCATTGCAATACGGTTATTCATTTAAGTTAGAGAATAATGGTTATTCTGTTCACATGAATAATACCTTTCATGGTCATGCACCCTATGTGAATGGTTCAGTGAATCTCGGTCGTGGTAATACACATGTTCACGCCAAAAGATGTAGAGTTAATAATGATAGTACCACTTTCTTGTGGCACTGTCGCTTAGGTCATATTGGCGTAAGATGCATGAAGAAACTCCATGTCGATGGATGTTTGGAGTCACTTGATTTTGAATCGCTTGACACATGCGAGCCATGCCTCATGGGCAGGATGACTAAGACCCCGTGTTCAGGTAAAATAAAACGGGCAAGTGACTTGTTGGAAATCATACATGCTGATGCGTGTGATCCAATGAGAATTGAAGCGTGCGGTGGATATCTCTATTTTCTCATCTTCACTGACGATTTGAGTAGATATAGGTATATTTCCTTAATGAAGCACAAGTCTGAAACATTTGAAAGGTTCAAGCGATTTCAGAGTGAAGTTAAGAACCATCATAACAAGAAGATCAAATTCCTACGATCTGATCGATGATAATTTCTGAGTTATGAGTTTGGCAATCACTTAAGACATCATGGAATTGTTTCACAGTTGAAGCCACCTAGAACACCACTGGGTTATGGTGTGTCCGGACGTCGTAATCGAACCTTATGAGATATGGTGCGATCTATGATGTCTCTTACCGATCTACCGTTTCATTTTGAGGTTATGCGTTAGAGACAGCTACATTCACTTTAGATAGGACACCATCTAAGTCCGTTGAGACGACGTCGTGTGAACATTGGTTTGGCAAGAAACCTAAGTTATCGTTTCTTAATGTTTGGGGCTGCGATGCTTAAAGCTTCAGCTAGAGAAGCTCGAACCCAAAGCGGACAAACACATCTTCATAGGATACCCAAAGGTGACAGTTGGGTACACCTTCTATCTCAGATCCGAGGGCAAATTGTTTGTCGCTAAGAACGGGTCCTTTCTCGAGAAGGAGTTTCTCTCGAAAGAATTGAGTGGGAGGAAGATAGAACTTGACGAGGTTGTCGAACCTTTATTTCAACCAAAGATTGATGCAACACAGAAATATGTTTTCTGTGGCGCCTACGTCTGTTGAAGAGGAAGTTAATGATAGTGATCATGAAGCTTTGGATCAAGTTGCTATCGAACCTCATAGGTTGACAAGGATATGTACTACTCCTGAGTGGTACGGTAATCCTGTCTTAGATATCATGTTGTTAGACAACAATGAACCTACGAGCTATGGAGAAGCGATGGTGGGCCCGTATTCCGACAAATGGTTAGAAGCCATGAAATCCGAGATAGGATCCATGTATCAGAACAAAGTATGGACTTTGGTGGACTTTCCCGATGATCGGCAAGCCATTGTGATAAATGGATCTTTAAGAAGAAGACGGATGTGGGCGGTAATGTTACCATCTATGAAGCTCGACTTATGGGAAAGATTTTTTTCACAAGTTCAAGGAGTTGACTACGATGAGATTTTCTCACCCGTAGCGATGTTTAAGTCCGTCGGAATCATGTTAGCATTAGCTGTATTTTTCGATTATGAAATCTTACAGATGGATGTCAAA
The DNA here is from genome assembly GCF_018294505.1 of Triticum aestivum. NCBI lineage: Eukaryota > Viridiplantae > Streptophyta > Magnoliopsida > Poales > Poaceae > Triticum > Triticum aestivum. The sequence goes on from NC_057797.1 coordinate 129,350,543, forward strand.
AACAAGTTTTCTTACCAGTTTTCGTAAGAAAGAGTTGTATATGATACAATCAAAGTTTTGTCGATCCTAAGGATGCTAAAAGGTATGCTGGCTCTAGCGATCCTTCTATGGACTAGAGCAAGCATCTCGGAGTCAGAATATATGCTTTGATGGAGTGATCAAAGCTTTTAGGTTTATACAATGTTTGCTAGAAACTTGTATTCACAAGAAAGTGAGTGGGAGCACTACAACATTTCTGATAAGTATATGTGGATGACATATTGTTGATCCAAAATAATGTAGAATTTCTGGAAAGCATAAACGGTTGTTTGAAGAGTGTTTTTCAAAGGAAGACCTGGATAAAGAAGCTTACATATTGGGCATCAAGATCTATAGAGATAGATCAAGACGCCTGATGATACTTTCAAAGAACGCACACCTTGACATGATTTCGAAGGAGTTCAAAATGGATCAGTCAAAGAAGGGATTCTTACCTGAGTTGTAAGGTGTGAAGTTGAGTAAGACTCAAAGCTTGACCACTGCAGAAGAAAGACGAAGGATGAAGGTCGTCCCCTATGCTTTTGTCATAGGCTCTATACAGTATGCCATGCTGAGTACCACACCTGATGTGTGCCTTGCCGCATGTCTGGAAAGAGGGTGCAAAGGTTATCTAGGAGTGGATCACCAGATAGCAGTCAAAATTATCCTTAGAGGAATAAGGAAATGTTTCTCGGTTATGGAGGTGATAAAGAGTTCGACGTAAAGAGTTACATCGATGCAAGCTTAACACCTATTCGGATAGCTCTTAGTAGAGATACCGGATACGTATAATGGAGCAACAATTTGGAATAGCTCCAAGTGGAACGTGGTAGCAGCATCTACGATATGACATAATGTTTTGCGAAATACATAGGGATCTGAATATTGCAGACCCGTTGACTACAACCTCTCTCACAAGCATAACATGATCAAACCCAGAACTCATTGAGTGTTAATCACATAGTGATGTGAACTAGATTATTGACTCTAGTAAACTCTTTGGATGTTGGTCACATGGCGATGTGACCTGTGAGTGTTAATCACATGGCGATGTGAACTAGATTATTGACTCTAGTGCAAGTGGGAGACTGTTGGAAATATGCCCTAGAGGCAATAATAAATTAGTTATTATTATATTATATTTCATTGTTCATGATAATCGTTTATTATCCATGCTAGAATTGTATTGATAGGAAACTCAGATAAATGTGTGGATACATAGACAACACCATGTCCCTAGTAAGCCTCTAGTTGACTAGCTCGTTGATCAATAGATGGTTACGGTTTCCTGACCATGGACATTGGATGTCGTTGATAACGGGATTACATCATTAGGAGATTGATGTGATGGACAAGACCCAATCCTAAGCCTAGCACAAGATCGTGTAGTTCGTATGCTAAAGCTTTTCTAATGTCAAGTATCATTTCCATAGACCATGAGATTGTGGAACTCCCGGATACCGTAGGAGGGCTTTGGGTGTGCCAAACGTCACAACATAACTGGGTGGCTATAAAGGTGCACTACGGGTATCTCTGAAAGTGTCTGTTGGGTTGGCACGAATCGAGACTGGGATTTGTCACTCCGTGTAACGGAGAGGTATCTCTGGGCCCACTCGGTAGGACATCATCATAATGTGCACAATGTGACCAAGGAGTTGATCACGGGATGATGTGTTACAGAATGAGTAAAGAGACTTGCCGGTAATGTCACACCCTAGCTAGTTCAAGCATTAGAGTGTGCATCATGTTTAATTTATTTTTAAGTTTGAAATGGGGATGACAGAACCCCCAACACCCCCTGGAAACAACTAGGGTTTACTAAAATTATTTTCAATGAACCTGAAATGCCCTTCTAAAAAGTTCACCCTCTTTGTCTTGGGTTAGAACCTCTGGCAAAATTGGTGCACAATTTTCTAGGTCAATAGAAGGTCATTGAATTAAATCATAAGTATTTGATTTTGGGCATTTAAATGCTATAAAATAATTTAAATGCTCAGATAATTATGGAAATAAATGTTTGCTGCTGGAAATATTCTAAATAGAGCCCACAATTATTTTCAGGATTTTTGGAAACGTTTTAGTATTTTTAATAAAGCCCAACAGTTGCAGTTAAATAGAAAAAGAAAGCAAATCAAAAAGAGAGAGAGAGAGGGAGAAGCCCACCTGGGCCTTACCTGTGCTGGCCCGGCCCACCCGGCCTGTGCTAGTCGTCACCCACCTCTGCTAGTAGGCAGAGGCGTGTCGCCGGCGCGTGCTCCCGCGGCCACCTCCTGCTGCCTCCTCGTCCCCATCCGAGCGCCACGGAGACGCCCAGCACCTCCCTGCACTCCTCCCCTCTCTCCCCCTCGTCTCCCACACCCTCTCCCGCGATGGCCGAGCGCGATCCTCGCTGCCGTTCACCGTAGTTGTCAGCAAAGCCACCGCCTCGCCTCCCTGACGTGCTCGTGAGCTCCACCTCCATCGTCCACGCCTCCTCGTCGACTCACGCGACGCCGGACGCCTCCAAGTGCCTCCCCGACGCCTTCTTCTTCCTCGGTCCGCCGAGATCGCCGGCAATGCCCCGACGACGTCCGACCTCCCCCGAGCCCACTAAGACGCGTCCTGCAACTGCCGTGAGCTCCTCTACCGATCCCACTCTTCTCTGCTTCGTTTGCTCGCCGTAGACGCCGCCCCCTTGCTCACTGTAGCATGCCGCCGCGCGAGCTCGATGCCGGCGTCACTCGGGTGGCCATTTGGTCAAGCGCTGGTGCTTAATGCACTCACCGGACCTCGTAGCGTCTCGCTAGTGCGTCTGTTTCCCCACTAGCTCGCTGCAGCAGCAAAACCACCAACAGCTAAGCTCCGGCCGCCGCCACGAGCTCGACTCCGGCGAGCTCGCTCCACCCCAGCTCCTCCCACTTGCCCCACTAGATACGCACGAGCCCCAGCTACGCGTAGGACCAAACCGCGGTCGAATTGGTCGCCCGTGGCCGATTTCCGAAGCTCTCCGCCGTCTCGGCCTCGCCGGCGACTCAACGCCGGCAGGATTAACCCCGCTGACCAGGGGTTTGACCCAAGTTTGACTCCGCCTGAGACATTGATAGGTGGGGCCGGCTCCTAACTAATTCAGGTTAGTCTAAGTTAGATCTAATCACTCTGTTAGAGGTTAATGACGTCGTTAACTAACCCTCTCTCACTGACATGTGGGCCCAGAGCCTAACTAACCCAGTTTAGCGCTAACTAAACACTAACTAACTCTGTTAGTTAGCCGAGAGACTGACAGAAGGGGCCCACCAGTCAGGTTTGACCTGGGCTGGCGCCTTTGACCCGCTGACGTCACAGTGATGCAGTGCTGACGCATTAACTCAATTACTGGATTTATTCTTTAATAGGAAATTCCAGAAAATAGTCAAAACTTCTAAAAATCATAGAAAATCAACCATAGCTCCAAATGCAAAGATTTATATATGAAAATGATCAGAAAAATTCAATCTATCCATCTGTAATGGTTTGATGCATGACAAAACAAGTTAACCCTGCTGTTTAAGCAGAATAAGGTAATGCACTAATAAGGCCATGTTTAATGAGCTAATATTTGAATCTTTGATTCAAATGAGTTCATACCCTTCTGTTTTAGCTTGCATTAGGCCAAAACACTTTCATCTTGCCATGTCATAGCATGCATCATATTGTTGCATATTGCCATGTGTTGATTATGTTCAGTGTGTCTTTCGTGGTAGGTTCTGCCTCCGAGGATAACCCCGAGTATCCGTCTGAAGGGCAGTACCCTACTACCTCTACAACAGGCAAGCAACCCATTGATCATTCCGATACAACCCATGTTCCCGCTTCTGCTCTTGTTTACTGCATTAAGACAACGCGTTTCAAACTGCTGTGTGCTACGGTAGTTGAACCCTTATCCTCTGCATGACCTGTCATTGCCACAGTAACTAGATGAAACCCACTAGCATGTGTAGGAGTTGATTGAGCCATGTATGTGATTCCTACTTTGCTATGCCTGCTATGCTTAGAGTTGTGTCAGGTCTGGTTCATCTGGGTGATGGGCTAGAGTGAAATGTTTATGTCGGTAACGTGAGGGATGTGTGGAACATGTTTTGGTAAAGTATCGATGAGAGGCCATGTAGGAGTACATGGTGGGTTGTTTCATTGAGGCCGTCCCTAGGAACTGAGATCTGTATGTGTGATTTAAGATTCAGCTACTACCATGCATTGGGTTCCTTAATTGACCCTCTCGGCTTCTTAAATACCTTAGTACTCTGTCCAGGAGTTGCAAATAGTTTCTGGTGTTGTAGGTTACGTGTTGGCGGCCGTGCGTAGCGCTGACCCTAGGGGTGGGCTATGTTGCGGTAGATACACCGTGGCACAGTGTACCGAGGCACCCGCTTGGTGTCTCGGGAACCCTGTTCACATCGTTCGGGGGCGTAAGTGGAAACCTCGGCCGGACTCCCTGCCGATGGAACCTGGATAGGCGATAAACCTAGACTAGAGACTTAAGTGTTTAGGTAGGCCGTGGCCGACACCCTCACTGTCGAAGAGCAGTTCTGCGACTTTTATCAAAGCCAATATTTCTGCACCGTCAAGATATTTCCTTCTTATCCTGGATCTACCGAGCCCCTTCACTGTTCCTATGGACTCTGGGTTACTGTTGAGATGGCTGTGCAGGATGCTGCCTATTCCATGATGACCATCATGCGAGTCCGGACTGGCCTGCTTCGGAACACCGACTTCCGTTACATGCCAGCTTCACTTCCGGGAGCGCAAGGGTATCTTCAGGCTATCTATGCTGACTCCACTCAGGAGGACTCATTAACTCGTACCACTGCCGAGATGCTCGAAGATATGGACCGAGAGAATCGGGCCTTGAGGTTGGAGCTTTTCAATACCCGTGCTGATCATTGGGCCACATTTACTCGGTTTGCACCTGCGGTGCAAGCTGGATGTATGGATACAAGGGATCTGTATCCTGTGAGATCTGCTCTGCCAGACATGGTGGATTGGCGTGATGTGGGGGGCATCACCCCACCCCGTGGTCCTCGCAGGCCACCGTTTGTTGGTCCAAGACCTCATCCTAGCCCCTATGGTCCACAGGCTCCTCAGGACCGTCTGTTCCCGGATGATCACGTTGAACTTCCAGGCTATGGAGGTGACTTCGATGAGGACTACTACGGAGTTTTCTGAGTTAGTAGTAGTATCACTAGTATTGTAATAGTTGTATCTCCACTATCCTGCGTAACTTGTGGAATATGACTTGGCGTGTAATCAATTCCGGAGGTGTAGACAAATAATGTATAGGAGCTTGGAATGCCTCCGATGAGATGTAACGTCTTTCATCATAGTTGGACTGTAGCCTGGGCTTGTACTAAACTATGTATGATGTGTATGACCGTTGGTATATATATGGCAGTTTTATATTACCATGACATACGGATGAACATCTCTGCATTCCGTGTTATCCATTACATTCTGCACTTCCTTGCTAAGTTGAGCCATCCTTATCTAAACCGTTGTCTTGTTTTCTCCTAGGATGGTCAACACCCGCAGCAACCCTGCTGCCCTGGAGCAGGGGGAAGCCAGTGCAGCTAGGGGTGAAAATCTGCCTCACCCGCCTTCTCTGGCCAAAGTAATGCTGGAGGCAGAAAGAAACAAGCGTGAGACTAACCGCCTGCTAGAGAGGATTGAGCAAAACACTACACGCCATCCGCGAAATGACTTGGTGTCAATCAATGACTTTATCAAGCTGTACCCACCAAAGTTTAACCATTCCGTTGAGCCCCTCAACGCGGATGACTGGCTTCGCAGCATCACCCACAAGCTACGTTCTGCCAACATAGCCGAAGCCGACAAGGTTACTTACGCTGCCTACCATCTCGAAGGCCCTGCTAGCCTCTGGTGGGAAAATTTTGAAGCTATGAGCCCGGTCGGCCAAATCACTACTTGGGCTGAATTCAGTGAGGCTTTCCGTGAGCATCACATTCCGGAAGGTCTCATGGATCGCAAGAGGGAGGAGTTCTGCAATTTCACCCAAGGAAGACTGACTGTGGATGCATATAGTCGTGAATTTGGGAATCTGGCACGCTATGCCCCTGAAGAGGTATCTACTGACGCTAAGAAGCAGGCAAGGTTCCGCAAGGGACTTAGCCCTGAGCTTCGCCGCGATCTTCGTCTGCACGAGTGCACCTCCTTTCAGAAGTTGGTCAATAAAGCCATCAGTGCTGAGACAGGCCAGACTGATTATGACGCTTCATGCAAGAACTCTCGTGATTTTGGCTCTTCATCCGGCTCTGGAGCTTAGAAGCGTCGGGTGTGGATCCCAAGCACGGCATTTCCACCCAGGTTCATCCCGAGGCCATCCTTTGAGGCGCCTCGTCCCAACCAGCAATTTGCACCGCCCAAGCCCTATGGTGGCCCCGCTGCTAACGCTGCTCCACGTCCCAATGTGGTGACTTGTTTCAAGTGTGGAGAGCCGGGTCACTATAGCCGAGAGTGTCCCCAGAACAACAACCCCAATCAAACTGGAAAGTCTGTTGGCCGTGGTAAGCCCGCGGGAAAGACATTCTACGCCAGCTGGCCACCACTGCCCGTGGCCATGTCAACTATGTTTCAGCCGAGGAGGCTCATGAGGATCCTAACGTTGTCCTTGGTACGCTCCTTGTTAACTGCCATCCAGCATCTGTTCTTTTCGATACTGGAGCATCTCATTCATTCATATCCGAGAACTATGCTCGAATGCATAACACGACATTCTGTGACATGCCCACTTCCATGGTAATTCAAACTCCGGGTTCCAAATGGAAAACTTCTAGAGTAAGCCATGGGAACGAAATTCTTGTCGATAGACTTGTCTTCCTTGCTTCCTTAATAGCCCTCAAGTCCTCGGACATAAACATCATTTTGGGTATGGACTAGATGTCAGCTCATTATGCTAAGATTGATTGTGCCACTAGAACCGTTCAACTTACTCACCCATCGGGCAAGACAGTCAATGTCTTAACTCGAGTGGCCAAGCGCCAGCTCTACTCCCTAAATGCCAACCCCCTTCCAGACCTTGAGGATGTTCCGGTAGTCCGAGACTTTCCGGATGTCTTTCCAGAAGAACTTCCAGGTGTTCCACCTAACAGGGATGTCGAGTTTGTGATAGACCTTGTTCTAGGAACCGTTCCAATTTCCAGAAGACCCTACAAGATGGCGCCCTTAGAACTAGCCGAGCTTAAGAACCAACTCGATGAGTCCTTAAAAAGGGTTTCATCCGTCCTAGTTCCTCTCCTTGGGCCTGCCCCGTCCTCTTCGTCAAGAAGAAGGATGGAACGGATCGAATGGTTGTGGATTACCGACCTATCAACTTGGTCACCATCAAGAACAAATACCCGCTTCCCAGGATCAACGATCTGTATGATCAGCTCGCTGGATCCTTAGTCTTTTCCAAGATGGATTTGAGGTTGGTCTACCATCAAATCAAAATCAGAAATGGGGACATTCCCAAAACGGCCTTTGTTACTCGTTATGGCCAATACGAGTACACCATTATGCCCTTCGGTTTAACCAATGCCCCAGCCACCTTCTCCCGGTTAATGAACTCGGTCTTCATGGAGTATTTGGATAAATTTGTCGTAGTATACCTCGATGACATACTCATCTACTCCAAGACTGAAGAGGAACATGCCGAACATCTAAGGCTGGTATTGATGAAACTTCGAGAGCATCGCCTTTATGCCAAATTCTCCAAGTGTGAATTTTGGTTGCCAGAAGTGACCTATCTAGGCCATGTAATCTCTGGTAAGGGTATTATTGTCAATCCTGAGCGAGTTCAAGCCGTGCTTGATTGGACTCCACTTGAGACGGTCAAGCAAGTTTGGAGCTTCCTTGGCTTAGCGAGCTATTGCCGCCGCTTCGTCGAGAATTTCTCCAAGGTTACTAAACCTCTAACTGAACTCCTCAAGAAAGATAAAAAGTTCGAGTGGACTCCACAGTGCAAGTTCAGCTTTCAGGAACTGAAAAGATGCCTGACATCAGCTCCCGTACTGGTACCACCAGATTTCTCCAAGGACTTTATTATCTATTGCGACGCCTCGCGACAAGGACTAGGTTGCATACTCATGCAAGATCGTCAGGTAATTGCCTATGCTTCACGGCAATTACACCCACATGAGGAAAATTATCCCACACATGATCTAGAGCTTGCAGCTGTAGTCCATGCACTCATAACTTGGCGACATTACCTCCTCGGTAATCATTGCGAGATCTTCACCGATCACCAAAGTTTGAAATATATCTTCACCCAACCAGATTTGAATCTCAGGCAAAGACGTTGGGTCGAGTTGATCTCGGATTACGACTTAGGAATAACTTACACCCCGGGCAAGGCCAATGTCATGGCTGATGTGCTAAGTCGTAAGTCCTATTGTAACAACCTGATGTTACAACAAAGTTAACCACTTCTCCATGAGAAATTTCGTAAGCTTAATCTTCACATTGTTCCTCGAGGTTTTCTATCCACCCTGGTGGGGAAACCTAACCTTATGGATCAAATCATAACCGCCCAACGGTATGATAAGGGCATATCCCAGATAAAGGAAAACATCGCTAGCAGAGTTGCTAAATGTTTCTCCATGGATGAGCGAGGTGCTGTCTTCTTCGAGAACCGTTTGGTGGTGCCCAAGAAACAACATCTACGCCAGTTGATCCTTAAGGAAGCTCATGAATCTCCTCTCACCATTCATCCCGGTAGTACTAAAATGTATCAAGACCTACGCCAGAGGTTTTGGTGGACTAGGATGAAGAGAGAAATCGCTCAATACATTGCTAATTGCGACGTTTGTCGTCGTGTTAAAGCAGAGCATCAACGGCCTGCTGGCACCCTTCAACCTTTGGCTATTCCCGAGTGGAAATGGGATAAAATCAGTATGGATTTCATCACTGGGTTTCCCAGGACCAAGAGAGGGAATAATGCCATCTTCGTCGTGATCGACCGTCTTTCCAAAGTAGCCCACTTTCTACCTGTTCGTGAGAGTATCACCGCTAGCCAGCTAGCCGATTTATACATCTCCCGAATAGTGTCTCTTCATGGTGTTCCATTGGAAATTAACTCAGACCATGGGAGTCTCTTCACCTCTCGATTTTGGGAAAGTTTCCAAAATGCTATGGGAACTCATCTCTCCTTTAGCACCGCCTTCCATCCTCAGTCAAGTGGTCAAGTAGAACGAGTCAATCAAATTCTGGAGGATATGCTCCGAGCTTCTATCATCTCGTTCGGAATGAGTTGGGAAGAAATGCCTTCCATTCGCGGAGTTTGCTTATAACAATAGTTATCAAACTAGCTTGGGCAAGGCTCCTTTCGAAGTTCTCTATGGACGAAAATGTCGAACGCCTCTTAACTGGTCAGAAACCGGGGAAAGACAACTCTTTGGCCCGGATATGATTCAGGAAGCAGAAGAGCAGGTTCGCGTTATTCGTGAGAAATTGAAAACAGCCCAATCTCGTCAAAAGAGTCAATATGATCATAAACATAAGCCTATGACTTATGAAGTCGGTGAGAAGGCTTACCTTCGGGTTACTCCGTTAAAGGGAACCCATCGTTTCGGTATCAAAGGAAAATTGGCTCCTCGTTACATTGGACCCTTTCGCATTCTTGCCAAACGGGGAGAAGTTGCCTATCAATTGGAACTACCTTCGCATCTTTCCAGAGTTCACGATGTCTTCCACGTTTCTCAACTCAGGCGTTGCTTCGCGGATCCTATCCGTGGAGTGGACCACGAAACGCTTGATCTACAAGATAACCTCTCATATCGGGAATATCCCGTTCGTATCCTTGATCAAGCCGAGCGTACCACTAGACGTCGTAATATCAAGTTTCTAAAGATTCAATGGTCACACCATTCCGAGAAAGAAGCCACTTGGGAAAGGGAGGATCGTCTTCGACTCGAGTATCCCACCTTCTTTCCAGAGGATCCTAAATCTCGGGACTAGATTCTTTTGAGTGGGGGTGAGTTGTCACACCCTAGCTAGTTCAAGCATTAGAGTGTGCATCATGTTTAATTTCCTTTTAAGTTTGAAATGGGGATGACAACTAGGGTTTACTAAAATTATTTTCAGTGAACCTGAAATGCCCTTCTAAAAAGTTCACCCTCTTTGTCTTGGGTTAGAACCTCTGGCAAAGTTGGTGCACAATTTTCTAGGTCAATAGAAGGTCATTGAATTAAATCATAAGTATTTGATTTTGGGCATTTAAATGCTATAAAATAATTTAAATGCTCACATAATTTTGGAAATAAATGTTTGCTGTTGGAAATATTCTAAACAGAGCCCACAATTATTTTCAGGATTTTTGGAAACGTTTTAGTATTTTTAATAAAGCCCAACAGTTGCAGTTAAATAGAAAAAGAAAACAAATCAGAAAAAGAGAGAGAGGGAGAAGCCCACCTGGGCCTTACCTGTGCTGGCCCGGCCCACCCAGCCTGTGCCAGTCGTCACCCACCTCTGCCAGTAGGCAGATGCGTGTCGCCGGCGCGTGCTCCTGCGGCCACCTCCTGCTTCCACCTCCTGCTGCCTCCTCGTCCCCATCCGAGTGCCACGGAGACGCCCAGCACCTCCCTGCCCTCCTCCCCTCTCTCCCCCTTGTCTCCCTCACCGTCTCCCGCGATGGCCAAGCGCGATCCTCGTTGCCGTTCTCCGTAGTTGTCACCAGAGCCACCCCCTCGCCTCCCTGACGTGCCCGTGAGCTCCGCCTCCATCGTCCACGCCTCGTCGTCGACTCCCGCGACGCCGGACGCCTCCAAGCGCCTCCCCGACGCCTTCTCCTTCCTCGGTCCGCCGAGATCGCCGGCAACGCCCCGACGACGTCCGACCTCCCCCGAGCCCGCTGAGACGCGTCCTGCAACCGCTGTGAGCTCCTCTACCGATCCCCCCTCTTCTCTTCTTCGTTTGCTCACCGTAGACGCCGCCCCCTTGCTCACCGTAGCACGCCGCCGCGCGAGCTCGACGCCGGCGTCACTCTGGTGGCCATTTGGTCAAGCGCAGGTGCTTAACGCACTCACTGCACCTCGTAGCACCTCGCTAGTGCGTCCGTTTCCCCGCTAGCTCGCCGCAGCAGCAAAACCACCAACGGCCGAGCTCCGGCCGCCGCCACGAGCTCGACTCCGGCGAGCTTGCTCCACCCTAGCTCCTCCCACTTGCCCCACTAGATGCGCACGAGCCCCAGCTACGCGTAGGACCAAACCACGGTCGAATTGGTCGCTTGTGGCCGATTTCCGAAGCTCTCCGCAGTCTCGGCCTCGCCGGCGACTCAACGCCGGCGGGATTAACCCGGCTGACCAGGGGTTTGTCCCCAGTTTGACTCCGCCTGAGACATTGATAGGTGGGGCCGGCTCCTAACTAATTCAGATTAGTTTAGATTAGAGCTAATCACTTTGTTAGAGGTTAATGACGTCGTTAACTAACCCTCTCTCACTGACATGTGGGCCCAGAGCCTAACTAACCCAGTTTAGTGCTAACTAAACACTAACTAACTCTGTTAGTTAGCTGAGAGACTGACAGAAGGGGCCCACCAGTCAGGTTTGACCTGGGCTGGCGCCTTCGACCCGCTGACGTCACAGTGACGCAGTGCTGACGCATTAACTCAATTACTGGATTTATTCTTTAATAGGAAATTCCAGAAAATAGTCAAAACTTCTAAAAATCATAGAAAATCAACCATAGCTCCAAATGCAAAGATTTATATATGAAAAATGATCATAAAAATACAATCTATCCATCTGTAATGGTTTGATGCATGACAAAACAAGTTAACCCTGCTGTTTAAGCAGAATAAGGTAATGCACTAATAAGGCCATGTTTAATGAGCTAATATTTGAATCTTTGATTCAAATGAGTTCATACCTTTCTGTTTTAGCTTGTATTAGGCCAAAACACTTTCATCTTGCCATGTCATAGCATGCATCATATTGTTGCATATTGCCATGTGTTGATTATGTTCAGTGTGTCTTTCGTGGTAGGTTATGCCTCCGAGGATAACCCCAAGTATCCGTCTAAAGGGCAGTACCCTACTACCTCTACAACAGGCAAGCAACCCATTGATCATTCCAATACAACCCATGTTCCCGCTTCTGCTCTTGTTTACTGCATTAAGACAACGAGTTTCAAACTGCTGTGTGCTACAGTAGTTGAATGTAACACCCTCGATGCGACTATATCTCCCATGTGTCGAGGCACGACTTAGAGGCATAATTGCATTGAAGGCATATGTCGCAAGTTAGGCAATCTTCACAACATCCCATGTAATATAGATAATAAAAGGGGAGATAACATAGTTGGCTTACACTCGCCACGTCAATCAAGTACATAAATAACATTACATCATCCAAACACTCATGGCCCGACTACGACGCCAAAATAAAAGATAACCCAACATGCGACACGGTCCCGATCACCCCCAACTGGGCACCACTACGGATCATCGGGAAAGGAAACATAGTATCGTTGAGAGTCCTCGTCGAACTCCCACTTAAGCTCAAGCGCGTCACCTGGAGCGGAATCATCAGGCCCTGCATCTGGTTTAATAGTAATCTGTGAGCCACAGGGACTCAGCAATCTCGCACCCTCACGATCAAGACTATTTAAGCTTAATAGGTATGGCAAGGGTAAAAATGTGGAGCTGCAGCAAGCGACTAGCAAATATGGTGGCTATCCTGTTCGCAAAAGAGAGCGAGAAGAGGAGGCAAAGCGCGAACGAGTAACTAAAGAGCAATCCTGCGGCAAGCATTACTCCAACACCGTGTCCACTTCCCGGACTCCACCGAGAAGAGTCCATCACGGTAACACACTCAGTTGATTCATTTTAATTAAGTTAAGGTTCAAGTTATCTACAACCGGACATTAACAAATTCCCATCTGCCCATAACCGCGGGCACGACTTTCGAAAGTTCAAATCCCTGTAGGGGAGTCCCAACTTAGCCCATGACAAGCTCTCACGGTCAACGAAGGAATAAACCTCCTCCCGAGACGTTCAGATCAGACTCAGTACCTCGGTTCTTCAAGACACTTTGATAGGTTAAAACAAGACCAGCAACACCGCCCGAATGTGCCGACAAATCCCGATAGGAGCTGCACATATCTCATTCTCAGGGCACACTCAGATTGTCCAAACTTCCGGTAGGCCAGCCCAGAGTTGCCCCTGGTGGCCACCGGCGGCTGACGAGGTGGACCAACACTCAGAGGAGCACCGGCCCGGGGGGGGGGGGGGGGTTAAAATAAGATGACCCTCGGGCTTCGGAAACCCAAGGGAAAAAGAGGCTAGGTGGCAAATGGTAAAACCAAGGTTGGGCATTGCTGGAAAAGCTTTAATCAAGGCGAACTATCAAGGGGTTCCCATTATAACCCAACCGCGTAAGGAACACAAAATCCGGGAACATAACACCGATATGACGGAAACTAGGGCGGCAAGAGTGGAACAAAACACTAGGCGAGAGGCTGAGCCTTCCACCCTTTACCAAGTATATAGATGCACTAAGATAACATGGCAATATAATGATATCCCAACAAGAAAATAAAGTTCCAACAAGGAGCGGTCTCCAATCTTCACCTGCAACTAGCAACACTATAAGAGGGGCTGAGCAAAGTGATAACATAGCCAATCAACGGTTTGCTAGGACATGGTGGGTTAGAGGTTTGACATGGCGATTTGGGAGGCTTGAAAGCAAGTGGTAGGCATCGTAGCATTGGCATAGCAAAAGAGCGAGAAATCTAGCATAGCAAAGATAGTAGTGATTTCGAGGGTATGATCATCTTGCCTGCAAAGTTGTCAGAGTTGACTGGATCCTCAAAAGAAAACTCAACGGGCTCCTCGTTAGCGAAATCGTCTCCTGGATCTACCCAAACAAGAAAAACAAGCAACAAGGACACAATCAACCACGTGCAAGGATCAAACAATATGATGCAAGGATGGTATGCTATGCGGGATGCGATGCGGGATGCATATGCAAGATGTGACAAGGAATGCAAGAACCTAGCCTCAACATGGAAATCCAAGAGTGCCACTGGAAAGATGAGATGAAATCGCTTCAAAACGATATAAAGAACATCGGAATCGGAGTTACGGTTTGGAAATGGCAAGCGATTCAAATATGACACCGGTCTCCGATTTACAGCAAGTAGCCATCTAAATGCAAAGAGATGAACAAGCTACAACACCCGAACATGGCAACAAAATACATGGCAGGGATGCATTCAAGACGCTTAACAAAAGTCTAGCACTGAGCTATGGCCAAATCATCCATTAACAGGTTCAAACAAGCATGGCAAAAATGCATATGACAAACAGATTTCAGACTTTGTGAAATTAACACTTGTCTGGAATTTCAGATCAGATTGCACTCTTCGGAGCAACAAAACTACATGCTACAGGACCTGAACATGGCAAAGTAAAGCATGGCATGGAGCTACTCAAAGATCTTAACAAAAGTCCCTTAATGACCTTGAGCCAAAAGGGATCAGAAAATACAATTGCAAGCATGTGAACATGGCAAAAACATAATCAGTTCCCAGACTTAGTGAAAACTAGAGTATGCTGAAAACAGATATCAAGTAGGCATGTTTACGAGCTCGATGCACTCACTACAGAGCAAGTCATGACAAGATAAGCATACATCCATCAAGAATACACAAAATACAAGCTAGACAATAGCATAGCATGCACGGATCAACTACAACATCCTCGGCAAAATCGCTAATAAGTAGACAATCTGCCCAGATTCACGAAGTAGAAAAAGTAGAGCTCGATTGACTCAATCTAGGGTGTTCCATAATTGCAAACAAAGACATGGATGGATAGAGCATTACAAGATTAACAAAACATCCTTACTGATCATCCTCAAAAGAGGCACGGATCACTAGGAAACAACATGAACATATGGCAACATGAGATAAACAGGTCAAGGACTTAGTGGAAATGCTAAGTCCCTGAAATCAGCATTACCAAGTGCCTCACTTTGCAAGCTCGTGCTAGTCACCACACACATCACAAAAATACATGGGTTGCACCTCTGGAAAGATGGCAAAACCCTTAACAAAACATATGTAGATCTCATGGGCATATCATGCACACATTAATCATGGCAAAAATGACAAATATCTAAATGGAGCAGCAGATCTGGCAATTATCTCAAGTAGCACTCTTCTAACAGCATTTCGGGCATCAAGATGAACTCAAATGAAAATGATGCAATGGAATGAAATGATGTGCTCTCTGAGACGAACATTTTGATATGCTATATGCCCAAATCGAAGGTATGGATGCAAAGTTATGGCACGATGAAATATGCAAAAAAATATGCAGAAAAGGGACTTAGGCGGAATCGACCTAGGGTTTACTGTAGCTGGATCTGGATCTCGCCAGTGCGCGGATCGAGGATCGCCGGGGAGGACGCCGGGAAGAAGGCCGGCGAGGTTGGGGCGCCGGATCCTGCCGGATCCGACTCGTAGAGGCAGCGGGGAGGTGCGGCTGCGGCGGAGAAGGTCGGCGGCGGGGCGGTCGGCCGGCGATGATGGACGCGGCGGCCGGTGCGGGTGACGTTCGGCGGCGGAGCAGCGGCGTCCGGTGGCGGCGCCGGCGACCGGATTCGAGGGAGGAGGCGGCGCGATGCGGACGAAGGCGCGGGCGCGGGGAGGCGGCTCCCGGGCCCGGGAGGGCCTCCCGCGGGCCGGGAGGGCCGCGGCGGTTGGAGCGCTGGCGGCGCTACGTGTCGCACTTCCAGTGGCCGCGGGCAGCGGCGCGGCGTGTCCGGCCGCGGACGGACACGTCCGGCGCGGAGAGAGATGATTTTAGGGTTTGGGGACGAAGGAGATCCAGATTTCGGGGAAGAGGTCTATATATAGGCATAGAGGGAGCTTGGAGAGTCCAAATGAGGTGCGGTTTTTGGCCACGCGATCGTGATTGAACGCTCTAGATGATGGGGAGGCTTTAGGTGCGGTTTGGGCCAAAATGGAGGGGTGTTGGGCTGCAACACACACGAGGCCTTTTCGGTCCCTCGGTTAACCGTTGGAGCATCAAACGAAGTCCAAACGGTACGAAACTTGACAGGCGGTCTACCGGTAGTAAACCAAGGCCGCTTGGCAAGTCTCGGTCCAATCCGGAAATGTTTAATCCCCACACACAAAAGAAAGGTAGAAATGACCACCGGAGGAGAACGAAGCACCGGAATGCAAAACGGACAACGGGGAAAATGCTCGAATGCATGAGATGAACATGTATGCAAATACAATGCACATGATGACATGATATGAGATGCATGACAATGATAACCACGCACGGAGACAAAGACCCGAACCCGAGAAAATAAAATAACTTAACGCCGGAAACGGCAAGAGTTGGAGTACAAATTGGGAAAGTCATATCCGGGGTGTTACATTGAACCCTTATCCTCTGCATGACCTATCATTGCCACAGTAACTAGATGAAACCCACTAGCATGTGCAGGAGTTGATTGAGCCATGTATGTGATTCCTACTTTGCTATGCCTGCTATGCTTAGAGTTGTGTCAGGTCTAGTTCATCTGGGTGATGGGCTAGAGTGAAATGTTTATGTCGGTAACGTGAGGGATGTGTGGAACATGTTTTGGTAAAGGTATCGATGAGAGGCCATGTAGGAGTACATGGTGGGTTGTTTCATTGAGGCCGCCCCTAAGAACTGAGATCTGTATGTGTGATTTAAGATTCAGCTACTACCATGCATTTGGATCCTTAATTGATCCTCTCGGCTTCTTAAATACCTTAGTACTCTGTCCAGGAATTGCAAATAGTTTCTCGTGTTGTAGGTTATGTGTTGGTGGCCGTGCATAGCGCTGACCCTAGGGGTGGGCTATGTTTATGATAATCGTTTATTATCCATGCTAGAATTGGATTGATAGGAAACTCAGATACATGTGTGGATACATAGACAACACCATGTCCCTAGTAAGCCTCTAGTTGACTAGCTCGTTAATCAATAGATGGTTACGGTTTACTGACCATGGACATTGGATCTCATTGATAACGGGATTACATCATTAGGAGAATGATGTGATGGACAAGACCTAATCCTAAGCCTAGCAAAAGATCGTGTAGTTCGTATGCTAAAGCTTTTCTAATGTCAAGTATCATTTCCTTAGACCATGCGATTGTGCAACTCCCGGATACTGTAGGAGTGCTTTGGGTGTGCCAAACGTCACAACGTAACTGGGTGGCTATAAAGGTGTACTACGGGTATCTCCGAAAGTGTCTATTGGGTTGGCACGAATTGAGACTGGGATTTGTCACTCCGTGTAACGGAGAGGTATCTCTGGGCCCACTCGGTAGGACATCATCATAATGTGCACAATGTGACCAAGGAGTTAATCACGGGATGATGTGTTACGGAACGAGTAAAGAGACTTGCCGGTAACGAGATTGAACAAGGTATCGGGATACCGACGATCGAATCTCGGGCAAGTATCGTACCGATAGACAAAGGTTATTGTATACGGGATTGATTGAATCCTTGACATCGTGGTTCATCCGATGAGATCATTGTGGAGCATGTGGGAGCCAACATGGGTATCCAGATCTCGCTGTTGGTTATTGACCGGAGAGTTGTCTCGGCCATGTCTGCATGACTCCCGAACCCGTAGGGTCTACACACTTAAGGTTCGATGACGCTAGGGTTATAGGGAAAGTATGTACGCGGTTATCGAATGTTGTTCGGAGTCCCGGATGAGATCCCGGACGTCACGAGGAGTTTCGGAATGGTCAGGAGGTAAAGATTTATATATGGGAAGTCCCGTTTTGGTCACCGGAAAGGTTTCGGGTGCTATCGGTAACGTACAGGGACCACCGGGAGGGTCCCGGGGGTCCATCAGGTGGGGCCACCAGCCCTAGAAGGCTGCATGGGCCAAGTGTGGGAGGGGACCAGCCCCAGGTGGGCTGGTGCGCCCCCCACCAAGGCCCAATGCGCCTCCAAGAGGGGAGGGGGGCAAACCCTAGGGCAGATGGGCCCTAAGGCCCACCCCAGGTGCGCCTCCCCCTCTCCCCCTTGTGGCCGCCATCCTAGATGGGATCTAGGGCTGCCGCACCCCTTGGGGTGGGAACCCTAGAGGGAGTGCAGCCCCCTCCCCTCCCCCTATATATATTTGAGGTATGGGGGATGCCCAACACATGAGATCCTCTCCCTCTTGGCGCAGCCCTACCTCTCTCCCTACTCGTCTCTCGTAGTGCTTGGCGAAGCCCTACTGGAGTTCTGCGCTCCTCCACCACCAACACGCCGTCGTGCTGCTCCTGGACGGAGTCTTCCCCAACCTCTCCTTCTCCCCTTGCTGGATCAAGGCGTGGGAGACGTCACCGGGCTGCACGTGTGTTGAACGCAGAGGCGCCGTTGTTCGGCGCTTAGATCGGAATCAACCGCGATCTGAATCACTGCGAGTATGACACTTTCATCCGCGTTCTTGCAACGCTTCCGCTTAGCGATCTACAAGGGTATGTAGATGCACTCCCCTTCCCCTCGTTGCTCGATTACTCCATAGATTGATCTTGGTGATGCGTAGAAAATTTTAAATTTCTGCTACGATCCCCAACAGTGGCATCATGAGCTAGGTCTATGCGCAGTTTCTATGCATGAGTAGAACACAAGTTGTTGTGGGCGTCGATTTTGTCAATTTACTTGCCGTTACTAGTCTTATCTTGATTCGACGGCATCGTGGGATGAAGCGGCCCGGACCGACCTTACACGTACTCTTACGTGAGACTAGTTCCACCGACTGACATGCACTAGTTGCATAAGGTGGCTAGCGGGTGTCTGTCTCTCCCACTTTAGTCGGATCGGATTCGATGAAAAGGGTCCTTATGAAGGGTAAATAGAAATTGGCATATCACGTTGTGGTTTTGGCGTAGGTAAGAAACGTTCTTGCCAGAAACCTATGGCAGCCACGTAAAAATTTGCAACAACAATTAGAGGACGTCTAACTTGTTTTTGCAGTATATGCCTTGTGATGTGATATGGCCAAAAGGATGTGATGAATGATATATGTGATGTATGATATTGATCATGCTCTTGTGATAGGAATCACGACTTGCATGTCGATGAGTATGTCAACCGGCAGGAGCCATAGGAGTTGTCTTAATTTATTTATGACCTGCGTGTCAACTTAAATGTCATGTAATTACTTTACTTTATTGCTAAACCGTTAGCCATAGTAGTAGAAGTAATAGTTGACGAGACGACTTCATGAAGACACGATGATGGAGATCATGATGATAGAGATCATGGTGTCATGCCGGTGACGATAATGATCATGGTGCCCCGAAGATGGAGATCAAAAGGAGCAAAATGATATCGGCCATATCATGTCACTATTTGATTGCATGTGATGTTTATCATGTTTTACATCTTATTTGCTTAGAACGACGGTATCTTAAATAAGATGATCCCTCGCAAGAATTTCAAGAATTGTGTTCCCCCTAACTGTGCACTGTTGCGAAGGTTCGTTGTTTCGAAGCACCACATGATGATCGGGTGTGATAGATTCTAACGTCCGAATACAACGGGTGTAAGCCAGATTTACACACGCAATACACTTAGGTTGGCGTGACGAGCCTAGCATGTGCAGACATGGCCTCGGAACACGGAAGACCGAAAGGTCGAACATGAGTCGTATAGAAGATAGGATCAACATGAAGATGTTCACCGATGATGACTAGTCCGTCTCACGTGATGATCGGACACGGCCTAGTTGACTCGGATCATGTATCACTTAGATGACTAGAGGGATGTCTATCTGAGTGGGAGTTCATTAAATAATTTGATTAGATGAACTTAATTATCATGAACATAGTCTAAATTGTCTTTGCAAATATGTTGTAGATAAATAGCTCACGTTGTAGCTCCCTGTTTCAATACGTTCCTAGAGAAGACTAAGTTGAAGATATTGTAAGCAATGATGCGGACTGGGTCCATAGTCCGAGGAGTGTCCTCACTGCTACACAGAAGGCTTACATCTTCGATGCACCGCTCGATGTGCAAACCCCTACAACGTCGTCTGTGGATGTTGTGAACACCTGACAGACACATCCTGATGACTACTTGATAGTTTAGTGCACCATACTTTACGGCTTAGAATCGGGATTCCAATGACGTTTTGAACGCCATAAGACATATGAGATGTTCCAAGAGCTGAAATTGGGATTTCAGGCTCATGCCCGTGTTGAGAGGTAGGAGACCTCTGACAAGTTCTTTTGCCAACAAGATGGAGGAGAATAGCTCAGCTAGTGAGCATGTGCTCAGAATGTCTGGGTGCTACAATCACTTAAATCAAGTGGGAGTTAAACTTCCAGATAAGATAGTGATTGATAGAGTTCTCTAGCCACTATCACTAAGCTACTAGATCTTCGTGATGAACTATGACATGCAAGGGATGGAGTTGATCCCGGAGCTGTTCGCGGTGCTTAAGACCGCAAAAGGTAGAAATCAAGAAGGAGCATCAAGTGTTGATGGTTTAACAAGACCATTGGTTTCAAGAAGGGCAAGGGCTAGAAGGGAAACTTCATGGATGGCAAACCAGTTGCCGCTCCAGTGAAGGAACCCAAGGTTGAACCCAAACCCAAGACTAAATGCTTCTATTGTAAGGGGAACGGTCACTGGTAGCGGAATTACCCCAAATGCATGGTAGATAAGAAGGCTGGAAACTTCAACAAAGTATATACGTGTTATTAATGTGTACCTCACTAGTACTCCTGGTAGCACCTGGGTACTGGATACCGGTTCAGTTGCTATTATTGGTGACTTGAAGCAAAAGCTACGGACTAAACGGAGGCTGGCTAAGGGCGAGGTGACGATGTGTGTTGGAAGTGTTTCCAAAGTTGATGAGATCACCATCGCACGCTCCATCTACCTTCGGGGTTAGTATTGAACCTAGATAAATGTTATCAGGTGTCTATGTTGAGCATGAATATGATTAGATCATGTTCATTGCAATACGGTTATTCATTTAAGTTAGAGAATAATGGTTATTCTATTCACATGAATAATACCTTTCATGGTCATGCACCCTATGTGAATGGTTCGGTGAATCTCGGTCGTGGTAATACACATGTTCACGCCAAAAGATGTAGAGTTAATAATGATAGTACCACTTTCTTGTGGCACTGCCGCTTAGGTCATATTGGCGTAAGATGCATGAAGAAACTCCATGTCAATGGATGTTTGGAGTCACTTGATTTTGAATCGCTTGACACATGCGAGCCATGCCTCATGGGCAGGATGACTAAGACCCCATGTTCAGGTAAAATAAAACGGGCAAGTGACTTGTTGGAAATCATACATGCTGATGCGTGTGATCCAATGAGAATTGAAGCGTGCGGTGGATATCGCTATTTTCTCATCTTCACTAACGATTTGAGTAGATATAGGTATATTTCCTTAATGAAGCACAAGTCTGAAACGTTTGAAAGGTTCAAGCGATTTCAGAGTGAAGTTAAGAACCATCATAACAAGAAGATCAAATTCCTACGATCTGATCGAAGGGGATATTTCTGAGTTATGAGTTTGGCAATCACTTAAGACATCATGGAATTATTTCACAGTTGAAGCCACCTAGAACACCACTGGGTTATGGTGTGTCCGGACGTCGTAATCGGACCTTATGAGATATGGTGCGATCTATGATGTCTCTTACCGATCTACCATTTCATTTTGAGGTGATGCGTTAGAGACAGCTACATTCACTTTAGATAGGACACCATCTAAGTCCGTTGAGACGACGTCGTGTGAACATTGGTTTGGCAAGAAACCTAAGTTATCGTTTCTTAATGTTTGGGGCTGCGATGCTTAAAGCTTCAGCTAGAGAAGCTCGAACCCAAAGCGGACAAACACATCTTCATAGGATACCCAAAGGTGACAGTTGGGTACACCTTCTATCTCAGATCCGAGGGCAAATTATTTGTCGCTAAGAACGGGTCCTTTCTCGAGAAGGAGTTTCTCTCGAAAGAATTGAGTGGGAGGAAGATAGAACTTGATGAGGTTGTCGAACCTTTATTTCAACCAGAGATTGATGCAACACAGAAATATGTTTTCTGTGGCGCCTACGTCTGTTGAAGAGGAAGTTAATGATAGTGATCATGAAGCTTTGGATCAAGTTGCTATCGAACCTCATAGGTTGACAAGGATATGTACTACTCCTGAGTGGTACGGTAATCCTGTCTTAGATATCATGTTGTTAGACAACAATGAACCTATGAGCTATGGAGAAGCAATGGTGGGCCCGTATTCCGACAAATGGTTAGAAGCCATGAAATCCGAGATAGGATCCATGTATCAGAACAAAGTATGGACTTTGGTGGACTTTCCCGATGATCGGCAAGCCATTGTGATAAATGGATCTTTAAGAAGAAGACGGACGTGGGCGGTAATGTTACCGTCTATGAAGCTCGACTTATGGGAAAGATTTTTTTCACAAGTTCAAGGAGTTGACTACGATGAGATTTTCTCACCCGTAGCGATGTTTAAGTCCGTCGGAATCATGTTAGCATTAGCTGTATTTTTCGATTATGAAATCTTACAGATGGATGTCAAAAACAAGTTTTCTTACCAGTTTTCGTAAGAAAGAGTTGTATATGATACAATCAAAGTTTTGTCGATCCTAAGGATGCTAAAAGGTATGCTGGCTCCAGCGATCCTTCTATGGACTAGAGCAAGCATCTCGGAGTTAGAATATATGCTTTGATGGAGTGATCAAAGCTTTTAGGTTTATACAATGTTTGCTAGAAACTTGTATTCACAAGAAAGTGAGTGGGAGCACTACAACATTTCTGATAAGTATATGTGGATGACATATTGTTGATCCGAAATAATGTAGAATTTCTGGAAAGCATAAACGGTTGTTTGAAGAGTGTTTTTCAAAGGAAGACCTGGATAAAGAAGCTTACATATTGGGCATCAAGATCTATAGAGATAGATCAAGACGCCTGATGATACTTTCAAAGAATGCACACCTTGACATGATTTTGAAGGAGTTCAAAATGGATCAGTCAAAGAAGGGATTCTTACCTGAGTTGTAAGGTGTGAAGTTGAGTAAGACTCAAAGCTCGACCACGGCAGAAGAAAGACGAAGGATGAAGGTCGTCCCCTATGCTTTTGTCATAGGCTCTATATGGTATGCCATGCTGAGTACCACACCTGATGTGTGCCTTGCCGCATGTCTGACAAGAGGGTGCAAAGGTGATCTAGGAGTGGATCACTAGATAGCAGTCAAAACTATCCTTAGAGGAATAAGGAAATGTTTCTCGGTTATGGAGGTGATAAAGAGTTTGACGTAAAGAGTTACATCGATGCAAGCTTAACACCTATTCGGATAGCTCTTAGTAGAGATACCGGATACGTATAATGGAGCAACAATTTGGAATAGCTCCAAGTGGAACGTGGTAGCAGCATCTACGATATGACATAATGTTTTGCGAAATACATAGGGATCTGAATATTGCAGACCCGTTGACTACAACCTCTCTCACAAGCATAACATGATCAAACCTAGAACTCATTGAGTGTTAATCACATAGTGATGTGAACTAGATTATTGACTCTAGTAAACTCTTTGGATGTTGGTCACATGGCGATGTGACCTGTGAGTGTTAATCACATGGCGATGTGAACTAGATTATTGACTCTAGTGCAAGTGGGAGACTGTTGGAAATATGCCCTAGAGGCAATAATAAATTAGTTATTATTATATTATATTTCATTGTTCATGATAATCGTTTATTATCCATGCTAGAATTGTATTGATAGGAAACTCAGATACATGTGTGGATACATAGACAACACCATGTCCCTAGTAAGCCTCTAGTTGACTAGCTCGTTGATCAATAGATGGTTACGGTTTCCTGACCATGGACATTGGATGTCGTTGATAACGGGATCACATCATTAGGAGAATGATGTGATGGACAAGACCCAATCCTAAGCCTAGCACAAGATCGTGTAGTTCGTATGCTAAAGCTTTTCTAATGTCAAGTATCATTTCCTTAGACCATGAGATTGTGGAACTCCCGGATACCGTAGGAGGGCTTTGGGTGTGCCAGACGTCACAACATAACTGGGTGGCTATAAAGGTGCACTACGGGTATCTCTGAAAGTGTCTGTTGGGTTGGCACGAATCGAGACTGGGATTTGTCACTTCGTTTAATGGAGAGGTATCTCTGGGCCCACTCGGTAGGACATCATCATAATGTGCACAATGTGACCAAGGAGTTGATCACGGGATGATGTGTTACAGAACGAGTAAAGAGACTTGCCGGTAATGTCACACCCTAGCTAGTTCAAGCATTAGAGTGTGCATCATGTTTAATTTCCTTTTAAATTTGAAATGGGGATGACAGAACCCCCAACACCCCCTGGAAACAACTAGGGTTTACTAAAATTATTTTCAATGAACCTGAAATGCCCTTCTAAAAAGTTCACCGTCTTTGTCTTGGGTTAGAACCTCTGGCAAAATTGGTGCACAATTTTCTAGGTCAATAGAAGGTCATTGAATTAAATCATAAGTATTTGATTTTGGGCATTTAAATGCTATAAAATAATTTAAATGCTCAGATAATTATGGAAATAAATGTTTGCTGTTGGAAATATTCTAAATAGAGCCCACAATTATTTTCAGGATTTTTGGAAACGTTTTAGTATTTTTTAATAAAGCCCAACAGTTGCAGTTAAATATAAAAAGAAAGCAAATCAAAAAGAGAGAGAGAGAGGGAGAAGCCCACCTGCGCCTTACCTGTGCTGGCCCGGCCCACCCGGCCTATGCCAGTCGTCACCCACCTCTGCTAGTAGGCAGAGGCGTGTCGCCGGCGCGTGCTCCCGCGGCCACCTCCTGCTGCCTCCTCGTCCCCATCCGAGCGCCACGGAGACGCCCAGCACCTCCCTGCACTCCTCCCCTCTCTCCCCCTCGTCTCCCTCACCCTCTCCCGCGATGGCCGAGCGCGATCCTCGCTGCCGTTCGCCGTAGTTGTCACCAAAGCCACCGCCTCGCCTCCCTAACTTGCCCGTGAGCTCCGCCTCCATCGTCCACGCCTCCTCGTCGACTCACGCGATGCCGGACGCCTCCAAGCGCCTCCCCGACGCCTTCTTCTTCCTCGGTCCACCGAGATTGCCGGCAACGCCCCGACGACGTCCGACCTCCCCCGAGCCCACTGAGACGCGTCCTACAACCGCCATGAGCTCCTCTACCAATTACCCCTCTTCTCTGCTTCGTTTGCTCGCCGTAGACGCCGCCCCCTTGCTCACTGTAGCACGCCGCCGCGCGAGCTCGACGCCGGCGTCACTCCGGTGGCCATTTGGTCAAGCGCTGGTGCTTAACGCACTCACCGCACCTCGTAGCGCCTCGCTAGTGCGTCTGTTTCCCCACTAGCTCGCTGCAGCAGCAAAACCACCAACAGCTAAGCTCCGGCCGCCGCCACGAGCTCGACTCCGGCGAGCTCGCTCCACCCCAGCTCCTCCCACTTGCCCCACTAGATGCGCACAAGCCCCAGCTACGCGTAGGACCAAACCGCGGTCGAATTGGTCGCCTGTGGCCGATTTCCGAAGCTCTCCGCCGTCTCGGCCTCGCCGGCGACTCAACGCCGGCAGGATTAACCCCGCTGACCAGGGGTTTGACCCCAGTTTGACTCCGCCTGAGACATTGATAGGTGGGGCCGGCTCCTAACTAATTCAGGTTAGTTTAAATTAGATCTAATCACCCTGTTAGAGGTTAATGACGTCGTTAACTAACCCTCTCTCACTGACATGTGGGCCCAGAGCCTAACTAACCCAGTTTAGTGCTAACTAAACACTAACTAACTCTGTTAGTTAGCCGAGAGACTGACAGAAGGGGCCCACCAGTCAGGTTTGACCTGGGCTGGCGCCTTTGACCCGCTGACGTCACAGTGACGCAGTGTTGACGCATTAACTCAATTACTGGATTTATTCTTTAATAGGAAATTCCAGAAAATAGTCAAAACTTCTAAAAATCATAGAAAATCAACCATAGCTCCAAATGCAAAGATTTATATATGAAAAATGATCAGAAAAATTCAATCTATCCATCTGTAATGGTTTCATGCATGACAAAACAAGTTAACCCTGCTGTTTAAGCAGAATAAGGTAATGCACTAATAAGGCCATGTTTAATGAGCTAATATTTGAATCTTTGATTCAAATGAGTTCATCCCCTTCTGTTTTAGCTTGCATTAGGCCAAAACACTTTCATCTTGCCATGTCATAGCATGCATCATATTGTTGCATATTGCCATGTGTTGATTATGTTCAGTGTGTCTTTCGTGGTAGGTTCTGCCTCCGAGGATAACCCCGAGTATCCGTCTGAAGGGCAGTACCCTACTACCTCTACAACAGGCAAGCAACCCATTGATCATTCTGATACAACCCATGTTCCCACTTCTGCTCTTGTTTACTGCATTAAGACAACGCGTTTCAAACTGCTGTGTGCTACAGTAGTTGAACCCTTATCCTCTGCATGACCTGTCATTGCCACAGTAACTAGATGAAACCCACTAGCATGTGTAGGAGTTGATTGAGCCATGTATGTGATTCCTACTTTGCTATGCCTGCTATGCTTAGAGTTGTGTCAGGTCTGGTTCATCTGGGTGATGGGCTAGAGTGAAATGTTTATGTCGGTAACGTGAGGGATGTGTGGAACATGTTTTGGCAAAGGTATCGATGAGAGGCCATGTAGGAGTACATGGTGGGTTGTTTCATTGAGGTCGTCCCTGAGAACTGAGATCTATATGTGTGATTTAAGATTCAGCTACTACCATGCATTGGGATCCTTAATTGACCCTCTCGGCTTCTTAAATACCTTAGTACTCTGTCCAGGAGTTGCAAATAGTTTCTGGTGTTGTAGGTTATGTGTTGGCGGCCGTGCGTAGCGCTGACCCTAGGGGTGGGCTATGTTGCGGTAGATACACCGTGGCACGGTGTACCGAGTCACCCGTTTGGTGTCTCGGGAACCCTGTTCACATCGTTCGGGGCCGTAAGTGGAAACCTCGGCCGGACTCCCTGCGGATGGAACCTGGATAGGCGATAAACCTGGACTAGAGACTTAAGTGTTTAGGTAGGCCGTGGCCGACACCCTCGCTGGGCTTCCGCTTGAAGGTTGCCGAGTACATGTCGTGTAAACGGCGGTAAGTGGTGAAAGCGTGTATGAAGAAGTACACCCCTGCAGGGTATAAAACTATTCGAATAGCCGCGTCCGCGGTAAAGGACTACTTGGTTGCCTATACAGTTCATAGACAAGTTAAATGGATACTATTAAAAGTCTCAAGATAAGTGTGAGTACCGAGGATGGCCCTCTCGTAGGATGACGAGAGAGGATCCCCGGTGGAGTATTGTGTTGGTGAGTAGTGGACTCGTGTGCGAAAACTATTTTACTAGTGGAGTTCCGTAGGATAGCTTAGCCAAGAGTCAAAGCTGGCTTGCTGCAATAACCCCACCACCTTCTTGAGAATGAGCATGTATATTAGGTTCTGATGTAAGACTTGCTGAGTACCTTTGTACTCATGTTTGCTTAATTACTGTTTTCAGACGACAACACCGCCCCCTCCGATGGGTTCTACGTAGACCTTGACGTCGACGAGTGACTAGCCACCCAGGTGGTGATCCTGGCCATGGAGGGCCCTATGTAGATAGACAGGCTTCGAGAAGCCTTCTTTCTTTCTAGTGTCTGTACTCAGACTAGTTGCTTCCGCATGTGCTTGTATGATTGTATGACTTGAGTGTCGGGTCATGTGACCCCTATCTGTATGAACATGTTATGTATGGCTCTCTGGAGCCTTTAAATAAAGTACTTGAGTTGTAGAGTTTTGTTGTGATGCCATGTTGTATGTACTCATATCGGGCATATTGTGTGTATGATTGAAATGCTTGGTATGAGTGGGATCCGACAATCTAGTTGTTTATCCTTGGCAGCCTTTCTTATGGGGAAATGTAGTCTAGTGTTCCTCGAGCCATAGTAGTCCGCTACAGCCCGGTTCACCGGAGTCCTGCTAGCCCAGCACTACTGTTCAGGACACTTGACTGGCCGGCATGTGTTTCACTTCGTTCCTATGTCTGTCCCTTCGGGGAAATGTCACGCGGTGATATCCGGAGTCCTGCCTAGCCTGCTACAGCCCGGGTTCCCCGGAGTCCTGTTAGCCCAGTGCTACAGCCCGGAATCACTCGCTGATGACCGACATGCTCGATGTGATTCATGTATGCCTGTCTCCATAGGTCTGTGCCGCTTTGGGTTCACGACTAGCCATGTCGGCCCGGGTTCTCTGTCATATGGATGCTAGCGACACTATCATATACGTGAGCCAAAAGGCGCAAACCGTCCCGAGCCATGGTAAGGTGACACCCATGGGATACCGTGCATGAGGCTGCAAAGTGATATGAGGTGTTACCGGCTAGATCGATGTGACTTGGAATCGGGGTCCTGACAGCGTTGGTATCAGAGCCGGACTGCCTGTAGGTTCGTTGAGCCAAACTGGTCGATGTCGAGTCTAGAAATGCTTTAGTTATATGTAGGGGAATTGATTGTGGGAGGGAACGTAAGGCTCTTTTACTCCTTTACCCTATGCCCTCTGATCTGAGTCTTTCTCTTCTCATTCAACGTGGGTTAAGGACTAGGCTCTCTTCTTCTATCAGGTTCACGTGTTACTAATCCGTAGTAGCTTATAGGATTGTTGTTACAACTCCCAGTTCAGTTTCTACTATTTTTAGTATGTTGCTAATTGAATCAGAACCTTGATATGATGTTGTTGAGTGGTATTGCAGACTTTTGTGGATGTCTCAAATCTTTTTCTGAGCATTTACAGCTGATATGCTGTCCAATTTTCCCTAGAAATTCTAATGTCTTTGCATTTGTGGTTGTGCTTTCAGATGGCCAACCGTGTTCAAAACCAAGTGGTTCGCCTGACCCGGTGCCTCGACGTGCCCGGTCATACTGCTATGTTAGTCCGGGTAATGATCGAGACGGGTTACCGTTGGTATCCCGAAGACACTGTCGAAGAGCAGTTCCGCGACTTTAATCAAAGCCAATATTTCTGCACCGTCAAGATATTTCCTTCTTATCCTGGATCTACCGAGCCCCTTCACTGTTCCTATGGACTCGGGGTTACTGTTGAGATGGCTGTGCAGGATGCTGCCTATTCCATGATGACCATCATGCGAGTCCGGACTGGCCTGCTTCGGAACACCGACTTCCGTTACATGCCAGCTTCACTTCCGGGAGCGCAAGGGTATCTTCAGGCTATCTATGCTGACTCCATTCAGGAGGACTCATTAACTCGTACCACTGCTGAGATGCTCGAAGATAAGGACCGAGAGAATCGGGCCTTGAGGTTGGAGCTTTTCAATACCCGTGCTGATCATTGGGCCACATTGACTCGGTTTGCACCTGCGGTGCAAGCTGGATGTATGGATACAAGGGATCTGTATCCTGTGAGATCTGCTTTGCCAGACATGGTGGATTGGCGTGATGTGGGAGGCATCACCCCACCCCGTGGTCCCCGCAGGCCACCGTTTGTTGGTCCAAGACCTCATCCTAGCCCCTATGGTCCACAGGCTCCTCAGGACCGTCTGTTCCCGGATGATCACGTTGAACTTCCAGGCTATGGAGGTGACTTCTATGAGGACTACTACGGAGCTGTCTGAGTTAGTAGTAGTATCACTAGTATTGTAATAGTTGTATCTCCACTGTCCTGCGTGACTTGTGGAATATGACTTGGCGTGTAATCAATTCCGGAGGTGTAGACAAATAATGTATAGGAGCTTGGAATGCCTCCGATGAGATTTAACGTCTTTCATCATAGTTGTACTGTAGCCTGGGCTTGTACTAAACTATGTATGATGTGTATGACCGTTGGATATATATGGCAGTTTTATATTACCATGACATACGGATGAACATCTCTGCATTCCGTGTTATCCATTACATTCTGCACTTCCTTGCTAAGTTGAGCCATCCTTATCTAAACCGTTGTCTTGTTTTCTCCTAGGATGGTCAACACCCGCAGCAACCCTGCTGCCCCGGAGCAGGGGGAAGCCAGTGCAGCTAGGGGTGAAAATCTGCCTCACCCGCCTTCTCTGGCCGAAGTAATGCTGGAGGCGGAAAGAAACAAGCGTGAGACTAACCGCCTGCTAGAGCGGATTGAGCAGAACACTGCACGCCATCCGCGAAATGACTTGGTGTCAATCAATGACTTTATCAAGCTGTACCCACCAAAGTTTAACCATTCCGTCGAGCCCCTCGACGCGGATGACTGGCTTCGCAGCATCACCCACAAGCTACGTTCTGCCAACGTAGCCGAAGCCGACAAGGTTACTTACGCTGCCTACCATCTCGAAGGCCCTGCTAGCCTCTGGTGGGAAAATTTTGAAGCTATGCGCCCGGTCGGCCAAATCACTACTTGGGCTGAATTCAGTGAGGCTTTCCGTGAGCATCACATTCCGGAAGGTCTCATGGATCGCAAGAGGGAGGAGTTCTGCAATTTCACCCAAGGAAGACTGACTGTGGATGCATATAGTCGTGAATTTGGGAATCTGGCACGCTATGCCCCTGAAGAGGTATCTACTGACGCTAAGAAGCAGGCAAGGTTCCGCAAGGGACTTAGCCCTGAGCTTCGCCGCGATCTTCGTCTGCACGAGTGCACCTCCTTTCGGAAGTTGGTCAATAAAGCCATCAGTGCTGAGACAGGCCAGACTGATTATGATGCTTCATGCAAGCACTCCCGTGATTTTGGCTCTTCATCCAGCTCTGGAGCTCAGAAGCGTCGGGTGTGGATCCCAAGCACGGCATTGCCACCCAGGTTCATCCCGAGGCCATCCTTTGAGGTGCCTCGTCCCAACCAGCAATTTGCACTGCCCAAGCCCTATGGTGGCCCCGCTGCTAACGCTGCTCCACGTCCCAATGTGGTGACTTGTTTCAAGTGTGGAGAGCCGGGTCACTATAGCCGAGAGTGTCCCCAGAACAACAACCCCAATCAAACTGGAAAGTCTGTTGGCCGTGGTAAGCCCGCGGGAAAGACATTCTACGCCAAGCCGGCCACCACTGCCCGTGGCCATGTCAACTATGTTTCAGCCGAGGAGGCTCATGAGGATCCTAACGTCGTCCTTGGTACGCTCCTTGTTAACTGCCATCCGGCATCTGTTCTTTTCGATACTGGAGCATCTCATTCATTCATATCCGAGAACTATGCTCGAATGCATAACACGACATTCTGTGACATGCCCACTTCCATGGTAATTCAAACTCCGGGTTCCAAATGGCAAACTTCTAGAGTAAGCCATGGGAACGAAATTCTTGTCGATAGACTTGTCTTCCTTGCTTCCTTAATAGCCCTCAAGTCCTCGGACATAAACATCATCTTGGGTATGGACTGGATGTCAGCTCATTATGCTAAGATTGATTGTGCCACTAGAACCGTTCAACTTACTCACCCATCGGGCAAGACAGTCAATGTCTTAACTCGAGTGGCCAAGCGCCAGCTCTACTCCCTAAATGCCAACCCCCTTCCAGACCTTGAGGATGTTCCGGTAGTCCGAGACTTTCCGGATGTCTTTCCAGAAGAACTGCCAGGTGTTCCACCTGACAGGGATGTCGAGTTTGTGATAGACCTTGTTCCAGGAACCGTTCCAATTTCTAGAAGACCCTATAAGATGGCACCCTTAGAACTAGCCGAGCTTAAGAACCAACTCGATGAGTCCTTGAAAAAGGGTTTCATCCGTCCTAGTTCCTCTCCTTGGGCTTGCCCCGTCCTCTTCGTCAAGAAGAAGGATGGAACGGATCGAATGGTTGTGGATTACCGACCTGTCAACTTGGTCACCATCAAGAACAAATACCCGCTTCCCAGGATCAACGATCTGTATGATCAGCTCGCTGGATCCTCAGTCTTTTCCAAGATGGATTTGAGGTTGGGCTACCATCAAATCAAAATCAGAAACGGGGACATTCCCAAAACGGCCTTTGTTACTCGTTATGGCCAATACGAGTACACCGTTATGTCCTTCGGTTTAACCAATGCCCCAGCCACCTTCTCCCGGTTAATGAACTCGGTCTTCATGGAGTATTTGGATAAATTTGTCGTAGTATACCTCGATGACATACTCATCTACTCCAAGAATGAAGAGGAACATGCCGAACATCTAAGGCTGGTATTGATGAAACTTCGAGAGCATCGCCTTTATGCCAAATTCTCCAAGTGTGAATTTTGGTTGCCAGAAGTGACCTATCTAGGCCATGTAATCTCTGGTAAGGGTATTGCTGTCAATCCCGAGCGAGTTCAAGCCGTCCTTGATTGGACTCCACCTGAGACGGTCAAGCAAGTTCGGAGCTTCCTTGGCTTAGCGAGCTATTGCCGCCGCTTCGTCGAGAATTTCTCCAAGGTTGCTAAACCTCTAACTGAACTCCTCAAGAAAGATAAAAAGTTCGAGTGGACTCCACAGTGCGAGTTCAGCTTTCAGGAACTGAAAAGACGCCTGACATCAGCTCCCGTACTGGTACCACCAGATTTCTCCAAGGACTTTATTATCTATTGCGACGCCTCGCGACAAGGACTAGGTTGCATACTCATGCAAGATCGTCAGGTAATTGCGTATGCTTCACGACAATTACACCCACATGAGGAAAATTATCCCACACATGATCTAGAGCTTGCAGCTGTAGTCCATGCACTCAAAACTTGGCGACATTACCTCCTCGGTAATCGTTGCGAGATCTTCACCGATCACCAAAGTTTGAAATATATCTTCACCCAACCAGATTTGAATCTCAGGCAAAGACGTTGGGTCGAGTTGATCTCGGATTACGACTTAGGAATAACTTACGCCCCGGGCAAGGCCAATGTCATGGCTGATGCGCTAAGTCGTAAGTCCTATTGTAACAACCTGATGTTACAACAAAGTTAACCACTTCTCCATGAGGAATTTCGTAAGCTTAATCTTCACATTGTTCGTCGAGGTTTTCTATCCACCCTGGTGGCGAAACCTAACCTTATGGATCAAATCATAACCGCCCAACGGTATGATAAGGGCATATCCCAGATAAAGGAAAACATCGCTAGTGGAGTTGCTAAATGTTTCTCCATGGATGAGCGAGGTGCTGTCTTCTTCGAGAACCGTTTGGTGGTTCCCAAGAAACAACATCTACGCCAGTTGATCCTTAAGGAAGCTCATGAATCTCCTCTCACCATTCATCCCGGTAGTACTAAAATGTATCAAGACCTACGCCAGAGGTTTTGGTGGACTAGGATGAAGAGAGAAATCGCTCAATACATTGCTAATTGCGACGTTTGTCGTCGTGTTAAAGCAGAGCATCAATGGCCTGCTGGCACCCTTCAACCTTTGGCTATTCCCGAGTGGAAATGGGATAAAATCAGTATGGATTTCATCACTGGGTTTCCCAGGACCAAGAGAGGGAATAATGCCATCTTCGTCGTGATCGACCGTCTTTCCAAAGTAGCCCACTTTCTACCTGTTCGTGAGAGTATCACCGCTAGCCAGCTAGCCGATTTATACATCTCCCGAATAGTGTCTCTTCATGGTGTTCCATTGGAAATTAACTCAGACCGTGGGAGTCTCTTCACCTCTCGATTTTGGGAAAGTTTCCAAAATGCTATGGGAACTCATCTCTCCTTTAGCACCGCCTTCCATCCTCAGTCAGTGGTCAAGTAGAACGAGTCAATCAAATTCTGGAGGATATGCTCCGAGCTTCTATCATCTCGTTCGGAATGAGTTGGGAGAAATGCCTTCCATTCGCGGAATTTGCTTATAACAATAGTTATCAAACTAGATTGGGCAAGGCTCCTTTCGAAGTTCTCTATGGACGAAAATGTCGAGCGCCTCTTAACTGGTCAGAAACCGGGGAAAGACAACTCTTTGGCCCGGATATGATTCAGGAAGCAGAAGAGCAGGTTCGCGTTATTCGTGAGAAATTGAAAACAGCCCAATCTCGTCAAAAGAGTCAATATGATCATAAACATAAGCCTATGACTTATGAAGTCGGCGAGAAGGCTTACCTTCGGGTTACTCCGTTAAAGGGAACCCATCGTTTCGGTATCAAAGTAAAATTGGCTCCTCGTTACATTGGACCCTTTCGCATTCTTGCCAAACGGGGAGAAGTTGCCTACCAATTGGAACTACCTTCGCATCTTTCCAGAGTTCACGATGTCTTCCACGTTTCTCAACTCAGGCGTTGCTTCGCGGATCCTATCCGTGGAGTGGACCACGAAACGCTTGATCTACAAGATAACCTCTCATATCAGGAATATCCCGTTCGCATCCTTGATCAAGCCGAGCATACCACTCGACATCGTAATATCAAGTTTCTAAAGATTCAATGGTCACACCATTCCGAGAAAGAAGCCACTTGGGAAAGGGAGGATCGTCTTCGACTCGAGTATCCCACCTTCTTTCCAGAGGATCCTAAATCTCCGGACTAGATTCTTTTGAGTGGGGGTGAGTTGTCACACCCTAGCTAGTTCAAGCATTAGAGTGTGCATCATGTTTAATTTCCTTTTAAGTTTGACATGGGGATGACAACTAGGGTTTACTAAAATTATTTTCAATGAACCTGAAATGCCCTTCTAAAAAGTTCACCCTCTTTGTCTTGGGTTAGAACCTCTGGCAAAATTGGTGCACAATTTTCTAGGTCAATAGAAGGTCATTGAATTAAATCATAAGTATTTGATTTTGGGCATTTAAATGCTATAAAATAATTTAAATGCTCAGATAATTCTGGAAATAAATGTTTGCTATTGGAAATATTCTAAACAGAGCCCACAATTATTTTCAGGATTTTTGGAAATGTTTTAGTATTTTAATAAAGCCCAACAGTTGCAGTTAAATAGAAAAAGAAAACAAATCAGAAAAAGAGAGAGAGTGAGAAGCCCACCTGGGCCTTACCTGTGCTGGCCCGGCCCAGCCAGCCTGTGCCAGTCATCACCCACCTCTACCAGTAGGCAGATGCGTGTCGCCGGCGCGTGCTCCCGCGGCCACCTCCTGCTTCCACCTCCTTCTGCCTCCTCGTCCCCATCCGAGCGCCACGGAGACGCCCAACACCTCCCTGCCCTCCTCCCCTCTCTCCCCCTTGTCTCCCTCACTGTCTCCCGCGATGGCCGAGCGCGATCCTCGTCGCTGTTCTCCGTAGTTGTCACCAGAGCCACCCCCTCGCCTCCCTGACGTGCCCATGAGCTCCGCCTCCATCGTCCACGCCTCCTCGTCGACTCACGCGACGCCGGACGCCTCCAAGCGCCTCCCCGACGCCTTCTTCTTCCTCGGTCCACCGAGATCGCCGGCAACGCCCCGACGATGTCCGACCTCCCCCGAGCCCGCTGAGACGCGTCCTGCAACCGCCGTGAGCTCCTCTACCGATCCCCCCTCTTCTCTTCTTCATTTGCTCACCGTAGCACGCCGCCGCACGAGCTCGACGCCGGCGTCACTCCGGTGGCCATTTGGTCAAGCGCGGGTGCTTAACGCACTCACTGCACCTCGTAGCGCCTCGCTAGTGCGTCCGTTTCCCCGCTAGCTCGCCGCAGCAGCAAAACCACCAACGGTCGAGCTCCGGCCGCCGCCACGAGCTCGACTCCGGCGAGCTCGCTCCACCCTAGCTCCTCCCCCTTGCCCCACTAGATGCGCACGAGCCCCAGCTACGCGTAGGACCAAACCACGGTCGAATTAGTCACCTGTGGCCGATTTTCGAAGCTCTCCGCAGTCTCGGCCTCGCCGGCGACTCAACGCCGGCGGGATTAACCCGGCTGACCAGGGGGTTGACCCCAGTTTGACTCCGCCTGAGACACTGATAGGTGGGGCCGGCTCCTAACTAATTCAGATTAGTTTAAATTAGAGCTAATCGCTTTGTTAGAGGTTAGTGACGTCGTTAACTAACCCTCTCTCACTGACATGTGGGCCCAGAGCCTAACTAACCCAGTTTAGTGCTAACTAAACACTAACTAACTCTGTTAGTTAGCTGAGAGACTGACAGAAGGGGCCCACCAGTCAGGTTTGACCTGGGCTGGCGCCTTCGACCCGCTGACGTCACAGTGACGCAGTGCTGACGCATTAACTCAATTACTGGATTTATTCTTTAATAGGAAATTCCAGAAAATAGTCAAAACTTCTAAAAATCATAGAAAATCAACCATAGCTCCAACTGCAAAGATTTATATATGAAAAATGATCATAAAAATACAATCTATCCATCTGTAATGGTTTGATGCATGACAAAACAAGTTAACCCTGCTGTTTAAGCAGAATAAGGTAATGCACTAATAAGGCCATGTTTAATGAGCTAATATTTGAATCTTTGATTCAAATGAGTTCATACCCTTCTGTTTTAGCTTGCATTAGGCCAAAACACTTTCATCTTGCCATGTCATAGCATGCATCATATTGTTGCATATTGCCATGTGTTGATTATGTTCAGTGTGTCTTTCGTGGTAGGTTAAGCCTCCGAGGATAACCCCAAGTATCCGTCTAAAGGGCAGTACCCTACTACCTCTACAACAGGCAAGCAACCCATTGATCATTCCAATACAACCCATGTTCCCACTTCTGCTCTTGTTTACTGCAATAAGACAACGTGTTTCAAACTGCTGTGTGCTACGGTAGTTGAATGTAACACCCTCGATGCGACTATATCTCCCATGTGTCGAGGCACGACTTAGAGGAATATCGCATTGAAGGCATATGTCGCAAGTTAGGCAATCTTCACAACATCCCATGTAATATAGATAATAAAAGGGGAGATAACATAGTTGGCTTACACTCGCCACGTCAATCAAGTACATAAATAACATTACATCATCCAAACACTCATGGCCCGACTACGACGCCAAAATAAAAGATAACCCAACATGCGACACGGTCCTGATCACCCCCAACTGGGCACCACTATTGATCATCGGGAAAGGAAACATAGTATCGTAGAGAGTCCTCGTCGAACTCCCACTTAAGCTCAAGCGCGTCACCTGGAGCGGAATCATCATGCCCTGCATCTGGTTTAATAGTAATCTGTGAGCCACAGGGACTCAGCAATCTTGCACCCTCACGATCAAGACTATTTAAGCTTAATAGATATGGCAAGGGTAAAAATGTGGAGCTGCAGCAAGCGACTAGCAAATATGGTGGCTATCCTGTTCGCAAAAGAGAGCGAGAAGAGGAGGCAAAGCGCGAACGAGTAACTAAAGAGCAATCCTGCGGCAAGCATTACTCCAACACCGTGTCCACTTCCCGGACTCCACCGAGAAGAGTCCATCACGGTAACACACTCAGTTGATTCATTTTAATTAAGTTAAGGTTCAAGTTATCTACAACCGGACATTAACAAATTCCCATCTGCCCATAACCGCGGGCACGGCTTTCGAAAGTTCAAATCCCTGTAGGGGAGTCCCAACTTAGCCCATGACAAGCTCTCATGGTCAACGAAGGAATAAACCTCCTCCCAAGACGTTCAGATCAGACTCAGTACCTCGGTTCTTCAAGACACTTCGACAGGTTAAAACAAGACCAGCAACACCGCCCGAATGTGCCGACAAATCCCTATAGGAGCTGCACATATCTCATTCTCAGGGCACACTCAGATTGTCCAAACTTCCGGTAGGCCAGCCCAGAGTTGCCCCTGGGGGCCACCGGCGGCTGACGAGGTGGACCAACACTCAGAGGAGCACTGGCCCCGGGGGGGTTTAAAATAAGATGACCCTCGGGCTTCGGAAACCCAAGGGAAAAAGAGGCTAGGTGGCAAATGGTAAAACCAAGGTTGGGCATTGCTGGAAAAGCTTTAATCAAGGCGAACTATCAAGGGGTTCCCATTATAACCCAACCGCGTAAGGAACACAAAATCCGGGAACATAACACCGATATGACGGAAACTAGGGCGGCAAGAGTGGAACAAAACACTAGGCCAGAGGCTGAGCCTTCCACCCTTTACCAAGTATATAGATGCACTAATATAACATGGCAATATAATGATATCCCAACAAGAAAATAAAGTTCCAACAAGGAGCGGTCTCCAATCTTCACCTGCAACTAGCAACGCTATAAGAGGGGCTGAGCAAAGCGATAACATAGACAATCAACGGTTTGCTAGGACATGGTGGTTAGAGGTTTGACATGGCGATTTGGGAGGCTTGAAAGCAAGTGGTAGGCATCGTAGCATTGGCATAGCAAAAGAGCGAGAAATCTAGCATAGCAAAGATAGTAGTGATTTCGAGGGTATGATCATCTTGCCTACAAAGTTGTCAGAGTTGACTGGATCCTCGAAAGCAAACTCAACGGGCTCCTCGTTAGCGAACTCGTCTCCCGGTTCTACCCAAACAAGACAAACAAGCAACAAGGACACAATCAACCACGTGCAAGGATCAAACAATATGATGCAAGGATGGTATGCTATGCGGGATGCGATGCGGAATGCATATGCAAGATGTGACAAGGAATGCAAGAACCTGGCCTCAACATGGAAATCCAAGAGTGCCACTGGAAAGATGAGATGAAATCGCTTGAAAACGATATAAAGAACATCGGAATCGGAGTTACGGTTTGGAAATGGCAAGCGATTCAAATATGACACCGGTCTCCGATTTACAGCAAGTAGCCATCTAAATGCAAAGAGATGAACAAGCTACAACACCCGAACATGGCAACAAAATACATGGCAGGGATGCATTCAAGATGCTTAACAAAAGTCTAGCACTGAGCTATGCCCAAATCATGCATTAACAGGTTCAAACAAGCATGGCAAAAATGCATATGACAAACAGATTTCAGACTTTGTGAAATTAACACTTGTCTGGAATTTCAGATCAGATTGCACTCTTCGGAGCAACAAAACTACATGCTACAGGACCTGAACATGGCAAAGTAAAGCATGGCATGGAGCTACTCAAAGATCTTAACAAAAGTCCCTTAATGACCTTGAGCCAAAAGGGATCAGAAAATACAATTGCAAGCATGTGAACATGGCAAAAACATAATCAGTTCCCAGACTTAGTGAAAACTGGAGTATGCTGAAAACAGATATCAAGTAGGCATGTTTAAGAGCTCGATGCACTCACTACATA
Source organism: Triticum aestivum (assembly GCF_018294505.1). Classification (NCBI taxonomy): domain Eukaryota; kingdom Viridiplantae; phylum Streptophyta; class Magnoliopsida; order Poales; family Poaceae; genus Triticum; species Triticum aestivum. Next base: position 129,389,627 of record NC_057797.1, read on the forward strand.
GCAAGTCATGACAAGCTAAGCATACATCCATCAAGAATACACAAAATACAAGCTAGACAATAGCATAGCATGCACGGATCAACTACAACATCCTCGGCAAAATCGCTAATAAGTAGACAATCTGCCCAGATTCACGAAGTAGAAAAAGTAGAGCTCGATTGACTCAATCTAGGGTGTTCCATAATTGCAAACAAAGACATGGATGGATAGAGCATTACAAGATTAACAAAACATCCTTACTGATCATCCTCAAAAGAGGCACGGATCACTAGGAAACAACATGAACATATGGCAACATGAGATAAACAGGTCAAGGACTTAGTGGAAATGCTAAGTCCCTGAAATCAGCATTACCAAGTGCCTCACTTTGCAAGCTCGTGCTAGTCACCACACACATCACAAAAATACATGGGTTGCACCTCTGGAAAGATGGCAAAACCCTTAACAAAACATATGTAGATCTCATGGGCATATCATGCACACATTAATCATGGCAAAAATGACAAATATCTAAATGGAGCAGCAGATCTGGCAATTATCTCAAGTAGCACTCTTCTAACAGCATTTCGGGCATCAAGATGAACTCAAATGAAAATGATGCAATGGAATGAAATGATGTGCTCTCTGAGACAAACATTTTGATATGCTATATGCCCAAATCGATGCTACGGATGCAAAGTTATGGCACGATGAAATATGCAAAAAAATATGCAGAAAAGGGACTTAGGCGGAATCGACCTAGGGTTTACTGTAGCTGGATCTGGATCTCGCCAGCGCGCGGATCGAGGATCGCCGGGGAGGACGCCAGGAAGAAGGCCGGCGAGGTTGGGGCGCCGGATCCCGCCGGATCCGACTCGTAGAGGCGGCGGGGAGGTGCGGCTGCGGCGGAGAAGGTCGGCGGCAGGGCGGTCGGCCGGCGATGATGGACGCAGCGGCCGGTGTGGGTGACGTTCGGCGGCGGAGCAGAAGCGTCTGGTGGCGGCGCCGGTGACCGGATTCGAGGGAGGAGGCGGCGCGATGCGGACGAAGGCGCGGGCGCGGGGAGGCGGCTCCCGGGCCTGGGAGGGCCTCCCGCGGGCCGGGCGGGCTGCGGCGGTTGGAACGCTGGCGGCGCCACGTGTCGCACTTCCAGTGGCCGCGGGCAGTGGCGCGGCATCTCCGGCGGCGGACGGACACGTCCAGCGCGGAGAGAGATGATTTTAGGGTTTGGGGACGAAGGAGATCCGGATTTCGGGGAAGAGGTCTATATATAGGCATAGAGGGAGCTAGGAGAGTCCAAATGAGGTGCGGTTTTCGGCCACGCGATCGTGATTGAACGCTCTAGATGATGGGGAGGCTTTAGGTGCGGTTTGGGCCAAAATGGAGGGGTGTTGGGCTGCAACACACACGAGGCCTTTTCGGTCCCTCGGTTAACCGTTGGAGCATCAAACGAAGTCCAAACGGTACGAAACTTGACAGGCGGTCTACCGGTAGTAAACCAAGGCCGCTTGGCAAGTCTCGGTCCAATCCGGAAATGTTTAATCCCCACACACAAAAGAAAGGTAGAAATGACCACCGGAGGAGAACGAAGCGCCGGAATGCAAAACGGACAACGGGGAAAATGCTCGAATGCATGAGATGAACATGTATGCAAATACAATGCACATGATGACATGATATGAGATGCATGACAATGATAACCACGCACGGAGACAAAGACCCGAACCCGAGAAAATAAAATAACTTAACGCCGGAAACGGCAAGAGTTGGAGTACAAATTGGGAAAGTCATATCCGGGGTGTTACATTGAACCCTTATCCTCTGCATGACCTATCATTGCCACAGTAACTAGATGAAACCCACTAGCATGTGCAGGAGTTGATTGAGCCATGTATGTGATTCCTACTTTGCTATGCCTGCTATGCTTAGAGTTGTGTCAGGTCTAGTTCATCTGGGTGATGGGCTAGAGTGAAATGTTTATGTCGGTAACGTGAGGGATGTGTGGAACATGTTTTGGTAAAGGTATCGATGAGAGGCCATGTAGGAGTACATGGTGGGTTGTTTCATTGAGGCCGTCCCTAAGAACTGAGATCTGTATGTGTGATTTAAGATTCAGCTACTACCATGCATTTGGATCCTTAATTGATCCTCTCGGCTTCTTAAATACCTTAGTACTCTGTCCAGGAATTGCAAATAGTTTCTCGTGTTGTAGGTTATGTGTTGGTGGCCGTGCATAGCGCTGACCCTAGGGGTGGGCTATGTTGCGGTAGATACACCGTGGCATGGTGTATCGAGTCACCCGTTTGGTGTCTCGGGAACCCTGTTCACATCGTTCGGGGCCGTAAGTGGAAACCTCGGCCGAACTCCCTATGGATGGAACCTGGATAGGCGATAAACCTGGACTAGAGACTTAAGTGTTTAGGTAGGCCGTGGCTGACACCCTCGCTGGGCTTCCGCTTGAAGGTTGCCGAGTACATGTCGTGTAAACGACGGTAAGTGGTGAAAGCCTATATGAAGAAGTACACCCCTGCAGGGTATAAAACTATTCGAATAGCCGCGTCGGTGGTAAAGGACTACTTGGTTGCCTATACAGTTCATAGACAAGTTAAATGGATACTATTAAAAGTCTCAAGATAAGTGTGAGTACCGAGGATGTCCCTCTCGTAGGATGACGAGAGAGGATCCCCGGTGGAGTATTGTGTTGGTGAGTAGTGGACTCGTGTGCAAAAACTATTTTACTAGTGGAGTTCCGTAGGATAGCTTAGCCAAGAGTCAAAGCTGGCTTGCTGCAATAACCCCACCACCTTCTTGAGAATGGGCATGTATATTAGGTTCTGATGTAAGACTTCCTGAGTACCTTTGTACTCATGTTTGCTCAATTATTGTTTTCAGACGACAACACCGCCCCCTCTGATGGGTTCTACGTAGACCTTGACGTCGATGAGTGACTAGCCACCCAGGTGGTGATCCTAGCCATGAAGGGCCCCATGTAGATAGACAGGCTTCGAGAAGCCTTCTTTCTTTCTAGTGTCTGTACTCAGACTAGTTGCTTCCACATGTGCTTGTATGATTGTATGACTTGAGTGTCGGGTCATGTGACCCCTATCTGTATGAACATGTTATGTATGGCTCTCGGGAGCCTTTAAATAAAGTACTTGAGTTGTAGAGTTTTGTTGTGATGCCATGTTGTATGTACTCATATCGGGCATATTGTGTGTATGATTGAAATGCTTGGTATGAGTGGGATCCGATAATCTAGTTGTTTATCCTTGGCAGCCTTTCTTATGGGGAAATGTAGTCTAGTGTTCCTCGAGCCATAGTAGTCCGCTACAGCCCGGTTCACCGGAGTCCTGCTAGCCCAGCACTACTGTTCAGGACACTTGACTGGCCGGCATGTGTTTCACTTCGTTCCTATGTCTGTCCCTTCGGGGAAATGTCACACGGTGATATCCGGAGTCCTGCCTAGCCTGCTACAGCCCGGGTTCCCCGTAGTCCTGTTAGCCCAGTGCTACAGCCCGGAATCACTCGCCGATGACCGACATGCTCGATGTGATTCATGTATGCCTGTCTCCATAGGTCTGTGCCGCTTTGGGTTCACGACTAGCCATGTCGGCCTGGGTTCTCTGTCATATGGATGCTAGAGACACTATGATATACGTGAGCCAAAAGGCGCAAACGGTCCTAGGCCATGGTAAGGCGACACCCGTGGGATACCGTGCGTGAGGCCGCAAAGTGATATGAGGTGTTACTGGCTAGATCGATGTGACTTGGAATCGGGGTCCTGACAGGTAACGAGAGTGAACAAGGTATCGGGATACCGACGATCGAATCTCGGGCAAGTATCGTACTGATAGACAAAGGGAATTGTATATGGGATTGATTCAATCCTTGACATCGTGGTTCATCCGACGAGATCCTCATGGAGCATGTGGGAGCCAACATGGGTATCCAGATCCCGGTGTTGGTTATTCATCGGAGAGTTGTCTCGGCCATGTCTGCATGACTCCCGAACTCGTAGGGTCTACGCACTTAAGGTTCGATGACACTGGGGTTATAGGGAAAGTATGTACGCGGTTACCGAATGTTGTTCGGGGTCCCGGATGAGATCCCGGACGTCACAAGGAGTTCCGGAATGGTCCGGATGTAAAGATTTATATATGGGAAGTCCCGTTTTGGTCACCGGAAAGGTTTCGGGTGCTATCGGTAACGTACCGGGACCACTGGGAGGGTCCCAGGGGTCCACCAGGTGGGGCCACCAGCCCTAGAAGGCTGCGTGGGCCAAGTGTGCGAGGGGACCAGCCCCAGGTGGGCTGGTGCGCCCCCCACCAAGGCCCAAGGCGCCTCCAAGAGGGGAGGGGGGCAAACCCTAGGACAGATGGGCCCTAAGGCCCACCCCAGGTGCACCTCGCCCTCTCCCCCTTGTGGCCGCCATCCTAGATGGGATCTAGGGCTGCCGCACCCCTTGGGGTGGGAACCCTAGAGGGGGCGCAGCCCCCTCCCCTCCCCCTATATATACTTGAGGTATGGGGGCTTCCCAACACATGAGATCCTCTCCCTCTTGGCGCAGCCCTACCTCTCTCCCTCCTCGTCTCTCGTAGTGCTTGGCGAAGCCCTGCTGGAGTTTCGCGCTCCTCCACCACCACCACGCCGTCGTACTGCTGCTGGACAGAGTCTTCCCAACCTCTCCTTCTCCCCTTGCTGGATCAATGCGTGGGAGACGTCACCGGGCTGCACGTGTGTTGAACGCGGAGGCGCCGTTGTTCGGCGCTTAGATCGGAATCAACCGCGATCTGAATCGCTGCGAGTACGACTCCTTCATCCGCGTTCTTGCAACACTTCCGCTTAGCGATCTACAAGGGTATGTAGATGCACTCCGCTTCCCCTCGTTGCTAGATTACTCCATAGATTGATCTTGGTGATGTGTAGAAAATTTTAAATTTCTGCTACGATCCCCAACACGGCCTCGACTGGCGCTAGCCTCCCCCTTCTCCCTGGCCAAGCTGCTGCCATGCTATAGCGCCGCCCTCTGCTTCAGCTGAGCAGCGCCGCCGTTGCTTCACCGAGCTCCCTCTTGCACCTGACCGCGTCCAGCTGGACAACTCCGCGCCTTCGTCCTACTACTGCCACACGACATATTCGCGTCGGCCACCAACTCGTCCTCGAGATTCGAACCTCGTCCTCGGCACCGGTCTCCTTGCAAGAAGCCGAAGTTGCAAGTCTCCAGCGTAGCCCAATGAGCCCCTTCTCCTTCCCTCGCTTCCCGCATGACGCTGCCTCCATTGCACCCTCCCCCGGGCAGGAGCACTTTGGGTTCGCCAAGGACATCTACATGGTGACGCGCCAAGTACCTTTACGACCCTCTTCAGAATCGCCAAGAACGCCAAGACCCCTTTGTGGATTTCGCCAAGTACGACCACCATCACCGAAGACCCGTGTACCACAAGCGGCAAGTTTGACTACCGTGGCATGAACCAATACTCCCACGACGATGTGTGTACCACTACTGTCGACCTCCAAAGAACATGGTTTTGCCGAGTACCCCTTCATTTCGTCAAGACCGTCATGTCCCTCGACGACAAGTGCACGACTACACGGATTGTACCAAGTACCCCTTCGTTTCATCGAGACCGGCAAGTCTGATGACCCTAAGTACCACGACAATCCCGAAGGGATTTGAATTCGTCAAGTTCACCTTCGAAATGTGAACCACTACTTTCACTACGAACTCGTTCCACCCCGAAGACGCACGCTTCAAAGGTATAACCGCCGGAACGATGCCGTGGACCGTATGCATGTGATGTGTTGTATGAGATGCCCGTGTTTGCACTGTGTCCGAGTTGTCGCTTGCACGCTCCTCCTGGTTTGCCATGCCGTCGACCCGTGGGAACCCGGTAACCGGGATCACTCCACGATCTTGCATGACATGCTCACGCCACACTTCCTTTTGCACCGGTATCTCCACGAGTTACTGGAACCCGGAATGTTGTCGTGGCACCATTTCCAATTTTCATCGCCGTGGCACCCTTTTCCTTCCGCCATGGTGACAAATGCCTCATATCTTATTATACTAACATTTTCATAAAATTGCATAAAACTTGAATATGTCATCCACATCATGATAATAATATTTAAAATGTTTAAAATTGTTGGTTGCATCAAATTGCTATATGCACATGAGGTTTACTGGAATTGTTGTTTGATGTTTCTGGCCTCATTTAAACTTGCCTAGATAGTTAGTTTTCTTTTGCCTCATCTCTTCCCATGTTAACCAACATTTAATTTTGTTGAGTACCTAACTGGGAGTGAACTAAATAATCGAATGTGGTGTTTCGTCAAGATGCAACTTGATACGTCTCCAACGTATCTATAATTTTTGATTGCTCCATGCTATATTATCTACTGTTTTAGACATTATTGGGCTTTATTTTCCACTTTTATATTATTTTTGGGACTAACCTATTAACCGGAGGCCCAGCCCAGAATTGATGTTTTTTGCCTGTTTTAGGGTTTCGAAGAAAAGAAATATCAAACGGAGTCCAAACGGAATGAAACCTTCGAAAACGTGATTTTCTCATCAGATAAGATCCAGAAGACTTGGACCCTCCGTCAAGAAAGCCAAGAGGTGCTCACGAGGGTAGGGGCGCCCCCCCTAGGGCGCGCCCCCTGCCTCATGGGCCCCTCGAAGCTCCACCGACCCCCAAACGATCAAGGACGGAGCCAAAAACCTATGGCCCCCAGGTATCTTTCTCATCATATCAATCTCCATCACTTTATTATTGCTTTGCTTTTACTTTGCTTTTACTTTATTTACATTGCATCTCTATACCAAAAATACCAAAAAAAAATATTATTTATTATCTCTATCAGATCTCACTTTCGTAAGTGACCCTGAAGGGATTGACAACCCCTAAGCGCGTTGGTTGCATTGAGCTATTGTTTTTGTGTAGGTACGAGGGACTCAAGCGTAGCCTCGTACTGGATTGATACCTTGGTTCTCAAAAACTGAGGGAAATACTTACGCTACTTTGCTGCATCATCCCTTCCTCTTCGGGGAAATCCAACTCAGTGCTCAAGAGGTAGCAAGAAGAATTTCTGGCGCCGTTGCCAGGGAGTCTGCGCAAAAGTCAACATACCAAGTACCCATCACAATCCCTATCTCCCGCATTACATTATTTGCCATTTGCCTCTCGTTTTCCTCTCCCCCACTTCATCCTTGCTATTTTATTTGCCCTCTCTCTCTCTCTATCCTCCCTGTCTCTCTATTTGCCTCTTTTGCCGGTTTGCTTTTTGTTTGCTCGTGTGTTGGATTGCTTGTTTGTCGTGATGGCTCAAGATAATACTAAAATGTGTGACTTCACCAATACTAACAACAATGATTTCCTTAGCACTCCGATTGCTCCTCTTACCGATGCTGAATCTTGTGAAATTAATACTGCTTTGTTGAATCTTGTCATGAAAGATCCGTTCTCCGGCCTTCCTAGTGAAGATGCCGCTACCCATCTTAATAGCTTTGTTGATTTGTGTGACATGCAAAAGAACAAAGATGTCGATAATGATATTGTTAAATTGAAACTATTTCCTTTTTCTCTTAGAGATCGTGCTAAAGCTCGGTTTTCGCCTTTGCCTAAAAATAGTATTGATTCATGAAACAAGTGCAAAGATGCTTTTATCTCTAAGTATTTTCGTCCCGCTAAGATCATCTCTCTTAGAAACGATATTATGAATTTTAAACAACTTGATCATGAACATGTTGCACAAGCTTGGGAGATAATGAAATTAGTGATACGTAATTGCCCTACTTATGGTTTAAATTTGTGGACGATTGTTCAGAATTTTTATGCCAGATTGAATTTTGCTTCTAGAAATCTTTTAGATTCGGTTGCGGGAGGCACTTTTATGGAAATCACTTTAGGAGAAGCTACTAAACTCCTAGATAATATTATGGTTAATTATTCTCAATGGCATACTGAAAGATCTACTAAAAAGGTGCATGCGATAGGAGAAATTAATGTTTTGAGTGGAAAGATGGATGAACTTATGAAATTATTTGCTAATAAGAGTGTTTCTTCTGATCCTAAAGATGTGCCCTTGTATAATTTGATTGAGAATAATAATGAATCTATGGGTGTGAATTTTGTTGGTAGGAACAATTTTGGTAACAACGCGTATAGAGGAAATTTCAATCCTAGGCCTTATCCTAGTAATCCCTCTAATAATCATGGTAATTCCTACAACAATTCTTATGGAAATTATAATAATATGCCCTTTGATTTTGAATCTAATATTAAAGAATTTATTTCTTCAAAAAAGAATTTTAATGCTATGATTGATGAAAAATTGCTTAAGATTGATTATTTGGCTAGGAACGTTGATAGAATTGCTCTTGATGTTGATTCTTTGAAACTTAAATCTATTTCACCTAAGCATGATATCAATGAGTCTCTCAAAGCCATGAGAATTTCCATTGAAGAATGCAAAGAAAGAACCGCTAGGATGCGTGCTAAGAAAGATGCCTTTATAAAAGTGTGTTCTTCTAGTTCCTATGAAAATAATGATGAAGATCTAAAAGTTATTAACGTGTCCCCTATTAAATCTTTGTTTTGCAATATGAATCTTGATAATGATGGGACTGAATATGATCCACCATTACCTAGAAGGCGTTCTAAGAATTCGGAATTTGTTGATCTTGATGCTAAATTTGATAAAAGTGGGATTAAAGAAATTAAAACCCTAGATGTTGCTAAACCCACTATTATGGATTTCAAGGAATTTAACTGAAAGTGCGTTATATCGACTAGAGGGGGGTGAATAGGCGATTTTTATGAAAGTCTTCAGACCATGGGAGTTTTGAAGACAAACGATAAAATTAAACCTATTACCATGCAGCGGAAGGTAGGCTACACTAGGCAAACCATAGTCAAGTATTCAATGAAGTGAAAGCACAAAGACTAATAGCATCTAGGTAGTAAGGATCAGGTAGGAAGATATTGTAAAGCCAAACAGAACACGCAGTCACTCAGTGAAGACAAATGATAGAGCAAACATACAATGACTTCACAAGGAGTAACAGTAAGTAAAGTGAAGTGAAGATGAAACCAGTGACTCGTTGAAGACAATGATTTGTTGGACCAGTTCCAGTTGCTGTGACAACTGTACGTCTGGTTGGAGCGGCTAGGTATTTAAACCTTAGGACACACAGTCCCGGACACCCAGTCCTGAACACGCAGCTCAGGACACCCAGTCCTCACCGTATTCTCCTTGAGCTAAGGTCACATAGACCTCGCCCAATCACTCTGGTAAGTCTTCAAGGTAGACTCCCAAACCTTCACAGACTTCGTTCACCGGCAATCCACAATGTCTCTTGGATGCTCAGAACGCGACGCCTAACCGGCTGGAGGATGCACAGTCCTCAAGTGTAATAAGTCTTCAGATCACACAGACAAGAAGACTTAAGTGATGCCCAATTCTCTCTGGCTCTGGTGGTTAGGGCTTTATCCTCGCAGGGAATTCTCTCTCAAAGGCTTCGAGGTGGGTTGCTCTCAAACGACAAAAGCCGTACTTTCAATCTGAGCAGCCAACCGTTTATGGTTGTAGGGGGTGGGCTATTTATAGCCACTTGGCAACCCGACCTGATTTGTCCGAAATGACCCTGGGTCACTAAGGAACTGACACGTGTCCCAACGGTCAGATTTCAAACTCACACGGCAACTTTACTTGGGCTACAAGCAAAGCTGACTTGTCCGACTCTGGACAAGATTCGCTCTCATAGTCTTCACTCGAAGACATAGGTTTTTGGTTTAGGCATCACTTCAGTCATTCTGACTGGTTCTCTTGGACCCCACTTAACAGTACGGTGGTTCCTATGACTCAACACAAAAGAAAAAGAACTACGAAAGATCTAAGTCTTCGAGCTCCATAGGCTTCATATCGTGTCTTCTCTTGTCATAGTCTTCAATGTGAATATCTTCATATACCACCTTTGACTTCAATGTCTTCATAAAGTTTTAGGGGTCATCTCTGGTAGTAAAACCGAATCAATGAGGGACTTCTACCTGTGTTATCCTGCAATTCTCACAAACACATTAGTCCCTCAACTAGGTTTGTCGTCAATACTCCAAAACCAACTAGGGGTGGCACTAGATGCACTTACAATCTCCCCCTTTTTGGTGATTGATGACAAACTAGTTGAAGTTTTCAACGGGGAATATAATCTGTGAAATTGTAAAGAATAAGGAATTGTCTTCATAAGTTGCAAGGGCTCCCCCTGAAGATGTGCATATGAGTTAATTTGCTTTTGGAATGCAAATGCACATGGAAGGTTGTACTTGTGGAGATCCACTTCAACTTATGATGACAATCCACTATGCATGTGAAAGTATATGAAGATAATGACATGCATAATGGAAAATGGACGTCTGCAGAATGAGCTAAGTGCGGAATTTATCGTCGCACATGCGGAATTTATCTTCGCAAAGCAAGGTGGCAAATAAGTAGCAGACGACCATCTAGTTTAAGTGTTACAACTCATAAGAACCAAATGTAGCAAAACGAGAGTTGTAAGCACGAAGCAAAATATAAAGCACCCGCCCATATGGACCCGCTTGAAGACTATCAATCTCATATGCTTCTCCCCCTTTTGTCAGTAATGACCAAAAAGGTTTGAAGACATAGAGCCTCTACTCGTCCCCATGAGGAGTAGGTGAAGTAGCAGGGTTGTTGGTGTTGTTTGGCGGTGCAGAAGAGCTTGGAGGTGCTGAAGGAGGTGGCGATGAAGTAGCATCGTCTTCTTCCTCAATAATTCTGGCAGTCACTGTGGCAGCAGAGGAAGAGAACTCAGAGTCTTCAAGGGATGGAGTTCCTAGCAGCACAGCCCTTCGAGGAGGTGTGGAGTCAAACTTGAATCTCTCAGTGAAGCCATCCTCTTGAAGATCAGCTTCAGAACACATCATCGAGAGCCCTTTCCATGTGCGGCGACAGGTTTCATGGGCAACGAAAGCATTCTTGGTGGCAAGATTTCGAGTGCGATTAACATCCACCAAGAGGCTTTTCATCTGACGCTTCAGCCAGTCATGATGCCTATCCTGTTTCTGATGTAGAGCCACAAGAAGCTCTCGGTCGTTGAGAACACGAGTGCGCTTCTTGGGTCTTGGAGCAGTGGCACTGTCAGTGGCTTCAGTTGAAGCAGGGTGTGGTGCACGTGTAGTGCCAGCCAAAGGATACACCCGAGAAACTGCTTCAACGCCTTCAACGTTCTGAGTAAAACTCTGATGTTCTGCATTCTGAAGACTTAGAGGTTGCTTGGCAGGCTCAGAATATATGGCTTCAGTAGACATGTCCACGTCAGGCAAGAAGATCCGATGGTTGCGGGCTGAGGGCTGATACGAGATGGCGGAGTGTAGCTTGATCAGCCGCATGACCCAAGGGGCGTAGAACTTCAAACCAAACAGATCAATGCCTGATGCAGCAAGTTGGCGTATGAAGAAGTCCTGTGCATTGAAGCATTTGCCATGAAGTATATAGAAGACCAAAGTCTTCATTGCACCCTGAAGCTTGGCATTTGGAGAGTGCCCTTTGATAGGCCAGAGAGTTCGCCTGATGATGTGATAGATGGTTCTGGGCAGGTACTCAAGGTCTTCAACGAAGAACTCTGTGGGATAAGCAGCATCTTGGGGCAATGGCTTCATCATGCTGAGCATTTGACTCATATCAGGTTCTGGCCGCTGAAAGATGCTCTCAATAGCTTCAGCATGCAGCTGACAGCCTTGCTCGAAGAGATCGCCAGGAGTGGGCAAGCCAGTGAGCTCAATGATGTCAAATGCATTGGCTTCATGATGAACGTTGCCAGTCATCCACTCCAGGACCCAAGTCTTCGGATCTCTGCTATACCCTTTGATGTGAAGTGTGGCATAGAATTGTAGCAGCAGCTCTTCATTCCAATGCTCTTCATCAGTAACAAACTACAGCAGACCCACTTGCTTGAAGCAATCCAACGCTTCTTCTAGACAGGGCAGACCAGCTATAGCTTCAACATCAAGGCGCTTGTGTGGGAAGATGCGACCTTGGTTGTAAAGAATGCAAGAGTAATAGCTTCGCTGAGGATAGCTCCAGAACCGATCAGATGATATCCTTTCCCTTGAGTAGGGGTTCCTGGAGCTATTGAAGAACGTGTTGTCTGCCCTGAAGCCATTGATGTTGAAGGAGCCAGGTGCTGATGCAGGACCTGGAAACCTTGGCAGTCTTGGGATTGGCTTCTGGACCTGAGGCCTGTGCTCAACATGATAGTTGAATTGGGGACCGGCAGCAGACTCAGGAACAGAAGTGGCGGGATCAGTGGCTTCACTGTCTTCTGAAGCTTTTGCTGAGGAGGGCTCCACATTAGCTTCATTGGTGGTTGTGGCAGCCTCAAGATTTTCATCCTCCACTTGACTAGCTGGAGGGTCGGTCACAGGCACGTTCTCCTGGAGAACTGCTTCTTGGTGGAACAAGGGAGTGGGATCTTGTGGTACTTCTTCTTCTGCGGCTGATGCAGCCGGAATGTCTTCAGCAGAGACTTGAGGCCTTGGACCTTTGCGAAGCCTGCGGAACGCAGACGACGCCTGTGGAGTTGGAGTGGGCTGGGCCTCATAGTCTTCTTCCTCTTGTGGGCAATCCGCCCATGAAGCATCATGTGCAAGTGGCGTTAGTGGATGACCAATGCTGATGAGTTTGCTGTTTTCAAACTGAGGAAGGACTGCATCATCTTCTACATTGTCATGATGACCAATGTCTTCAGCAGCGATGGGATCAGCTGTTGGAATGTCTTCAGCTTCAGGAGCCTCTGTGGAAGCAGGCTCATGAACTGTCAGTTGACGTTCTGCGTCAGGATGAACCATAGAAATGGGTTCAACTATCAAGGGCTCTGTGGGAGCAGCCCGAGCTTTCTTGGTCTTTCTCTTTTTCTTGGTGGGGCAGTAGGAGAGGCTTCAGAGTGTTTCCTCTTCCTGGCTTCAGCCTCAGCAGTTCTTGTCTTCTTGAGCTCTGAAGCTGTTGACCGGCTCTTTGGCTTCAAGCCAGTCATTCTTGTTGGGAAGACAATTGGAACTGCTTCTTGCCTTGGTGCATCAGATTCAGCCATAGCAGGCTTCTTCTTCTTCTTTGCGGCCATCCTGGGGTCGATGCCAGGACGCCCAAGTGCTTTGCTCTTCTCAGCCTCATTATAGGATTGCACACATCTGTCAGCCAGAGTCTCCATGCGCTCACGCGAACCCTGAGCTTCTGCACGCTTCTTCACAAAGGCTTCCTTGAGCTCGTGCATCATTGTCTTGAAGTTATTCACTTCTTGCACGCTGAGCTTGGCCATATGCTTCTTGAACTGAGCCTTTTCATAGTCAATCTTCTGCTTCGGTTCAACAATGCGCTGGGCAATAGCAAGTTCTGAAGCAATGGCACCTTGGAAGGCGACACTGAGGCCAATAGGTAGCTGCAGATCTTCAAAGCTGATGTTTGGCGTGTCAAACCACTCGTCAATGAAGTTGTGGATGATGGTGACATCAAAGAGAGGCAGATCATTGAAGATTTCTGCTTCTTTGCTCTTGATGAGTTGCTCAAGAGCGTCATCTGCAAGATCTTCATCACTTGACAGATCAATGTCGTCATTGCGCAGGATGGTAGCAGCTGTTAGCTCTTTGCCAGTGTGAGACATAGGCATCTTGGCCTTCTGGGGCTTGGAGACGCGTGATAAATCTTCAGACTGCACACTGTCTTCAGGAGGTGCAGTTGCCAATGGCTTCGCCCTTGAGATTTTTGGTGAAGGGGCTGGCTTTGAAGCTTTTGGCTTCTTCAACTGCTTTGGCTTCGGCACTTCAGGCGCGTCATCAGACTCAGTGTCAGCCGCAGGCTCATTCACTGCAGTCCCTTGAACTAAGATGTAGGTGATGAGGCCTTCAAGGTTGGCGAAAGGACCGATGACATTGGGTTCTGCATGTCGTGTGCCATCTGCCCTTGGAGATGAGGGACCAGGGTTGAAGTCTAACCCAAAAGTCTTCTTGTTCTGCTTCGCAGAGTTTTGAGCAAACTGGAAGTTGCACTTGAACAGATTGTCGTCACGACACCATAGCAGTGACGACGAGTGTGCATCAGTAGGTTGTGGTCCACGGACCATGCATGGATAGAAGCCTTGAGCAATGGCTTCATCTCTGGACCTGGGTAGAAGATTCTTGAATAGGATGTCTCCCCACGGTCTCTTGATGGCGTTTTTCTCAGCATACTCCTGGGTCACAAATCTGTATTTGAACCATTGTTCTGCCCAATATCTTCGAATCCATTGGATTCGGGTCTTGCGCTGACTGTAATCCTCTTTAGGATCTGTCTGGTACATTTCTGAGAGTTCATCTGGCAGATCTCTGGAGGTCTCACCACGACGCTTTCTGCCACCCTTCCTTGCTGCCTTTTCTGAAGCCATAAACTTTAACTTGAAAGGCTTCAAGACGTTCAAAGGCTTCAAAGGTTTTCGTTTGCTGGACCAACATGAACTGGCTTCGGGAGAATTTATGTGATGTTGTAAGAATTCTGCAAATGAATGCAGACTATGAGAACCAAAGGATTCTCCCACGGACATGTACCTGTGACAACATTAAGGTGCGAGGGAAGGGGAAGAGGTCATATGCATTCTCAGAAGATTTTGAAGATAAATCAGTTTAGAAGACATTGACCTCATCGTGCGAAGACATTCACTCATAGATAAGAAGTTGGTTCCAGATTTGTACGAATCCACAGATCAGTACAAGTGAGGAATCTAACTACTTTGTGAAGCACAAGTGAATATACTAGGCATGTTATGAGATGCAGTATGAGAGAGATCTAGCTTGTGTGAACAGAAACTGCTTGTGGTAGAAAGTGACAGATCAATAGGATCAACGGTGCTGTAAAAACGGAGTTTTATTTACCACACTGAGAACTGCTAGACGGAGTGGGAGATGAGGCCGAGCAGTTCACTCTTCCGTGCCCTAACTTGGCGACGGAGGACACCTACGGCGACGGCGGAGAGGACGATGTCCGCGGTCGGTGTGAAGACGGCGTCGAAGAGGTTGCGGCAGCGAAGCGCTTCATCGCCGGCGTCGTCGAGAGCTAGCGATGGCGCTAGGGTTCGTGCGAGGGTGGAAGAAGAGATAATGACCGCTGTGAGTGTGTATTTATAGGCACAGGGGCGGCACTGTGCTATTACACAGGTGCCCCTGGCGATTCGCATCTGAGGAACACGTGGCCAGTATGCGGAATTTTGGGGTTTGTTCCACGTCCCACACACGCCTGGATTGTCGGGTGGTCGTTCCTACTTCTCCGGATTTCATGTGGAGGAATGAGCATTGAAAATGGACTTAATGGTTATCTCTGTATCTTCTGCTGACAAGGACGCAGAGAAGACATTCGACAGTTTCAATAGAATGCATATGACTTGGAGAGATAGAGTTTGATATAGAAAGCATAGAGAAGTTGGGGTCCGATCACATTCACTTAGTTCAAAAGATTCAACACGAAGACATAGCTATAAGTGAATGTTGTAGAGGACAGAACACTAGCATATGTATATATATATATATATATATATATATATATATATATATATAATCAACATAGTGAAGATAATCATGAAAATATGTTGAGTTCGAAGCCAAACCAAATGTGAAGACATTGCAAGGTAATGCCATGAGTGAAACACTTCAAAATAGAACGTTTGGTGGTGGCGTTACCCACCGTATAGGAAGTATTAGACCCAGACACGACGCACAATTATCGTGGCGCTCCGAAGTCAAATTCCACATTAATGTATTCACACTTAGAATGTATGTCTTCATTGATTGAAGATATACTTCACTTTGTGTGTTGCACATCTAAGTCATCAATATGCATATGGGTTAGGATGTGTGCCTGATCACAGGACATTTGAGGATTCCAAGATATTTAGCTCACACCGTAACTTGCAAAACCTCTTCTCATCCAAGGGCTTGGTGAAGATATCTGCCAATTGCTCTTCAGTGTTGACGTGTATGATATCAATGTCTTCCTTCACAACATGATCTCTGAGAAAGTGATGACGAATTTCAATGTGCTTTGTCCTCGAGTGCTGAACTGGGTTGTTGGCAATCTTGATGGCGCTTTCGTTGTCGCAGTAAAGTGGCACTTGCTTCATATCAATGCCATAGTCCTTGAGTGTTTGCTTCATCCACAGAAGCTGAGCGCAGCAAGATCCAGCAGCAATGTATTCAGATTCAGTAGTGGAGAGAGATACACAGTTCTGCTTTTTTGAAGACCAACATACAAGTGATCGTCCCAGAAAGTGACATGTGCCTAATCTAGACTTGCGATCAACTTTGTCACCAGCATAATCAGCATCCGAGAATCCAACCAGATCAAACTCTGAGCCCTTTGGATACCATAATCCTAGAGTTGGGGTGTGAGCCAAATATCAAAGAATTCGCTTCACGGCTAAGTGATGCGACTCCTTTGGTGCCGCTTGAAATCGAGCACACATGCAAACACTAAGCATAATATTTGGCCTAGATGCACATAGATAAAGTAAAGAACCAATGATGGAGCGGTATACCTTTTGATCGAACTCTTTACCATTGTCGTCAGGACCCATATGATGTTTGGCTGGCATTGGTGTTGTGAAGCCTTTGTAGTCTTGCATACCAAACTTCTTCAGGCAATCTTTGAGATACTTCTCTCGAGATATGAAGATGCCATTGCGTTGTTGTCGTATTTGAAGACCAAGGAAGAACTTCAGCTCCCCCATCATGGACATTTGATATTGCTCTTGCATCATATATCCAAACTCTTCACTGAACTTCTGATTGGTGCAGGCGAAGATAATGTCATCCACATATATTTGGCACACAAACAGTTCACCATCATATGTCTTCGTGAAAAGAGTGGGATCTAGGGAACCAAGTATGAAGCCTTTGCTCTTCAGGAAGTATTTGAGTGTGTCATACCAGGCCCTAGGGGCTTGTTTGAGGCCATACAGTGCCTTGTTGAGCTTGTATACCATGTCGGGATGTTTTGGATTTTCAAAGCCAGGCGGTTGTGCAACATACACTTCTTCTTCAATCTTGCCATTGAGAAAGGCACTCTTCACATCCATTTGATATAGAAGTATGTTATGATGATTTGCATAGGCCAGCAGTATGCATATGGCTTCAAGTCTAGCCACAGGAGCAAATGTTTCATCGAAGTCAATGCCTTCCACTTGAGTATATCCTTGAGCAACGAGACGAGCTTTGTTTCTGACAACCTGACCATGCTCATCTTGCTTGTTGCGGTATATCCATTTGGTGCGTATTATATTGTGCTTCCGTGGATCAGGACGCTTAACCAGTTCCCATACATTATTCAGCTCAAACTGTTGAAGCTCTTCTTGCATAGCTTGAATCCATTCAGGTTCCATGAAGGCTTCTTCAACTTTCTTGGGTTCTGATATCGAGACGAATGCGAAGTGCCCACAGAAATTTGCTAGCTGAGTTGCCCTTGAACGAGTGAGTGGACCAGGTGCATTGATGCTATCAATTATTCTTTCAATCTGCACTTCATTGGCAACGCGAGGATGTACAGGGCGAAGACTTTGTTCTTGCTGTTCATTGTCGTTGTTGGAAGGAATGTCTTCAGGCTGAGCATTGTCTTCATGTTGATCAGGTGCTGAAATGATAAGTTCTTCTTTAGGATGAGCTTCAGAAGGTATAATTTCTCCAGTTCCCATTAGCTTGATTGATTCACTGGATGGAACTTCATCTAGCACACTTGGCAGCTGCTCTCTTTGTGAGCCGTTGGTCTCATCGAACCGCACATCCACTGTTTCAACCACTTTGTAATGAAAGAGATTGAAGACTCTGTAGGAGTGCGAATCCTTTCCATATCCAAGCATAAAACCCTCATGTGCTTTTGGTGCAAATTTTGAGGTGTGATGTGGGTCCTTGATCCAGCACCTTGCGCCAAATACTCTGAAGTAACTGACATTTGGCTTTTTGCCAGTAAGGAGCTCATAAGATGTCTTGTTTAGTAGCTTGTGAAGATAAACACGATTGATTGTATGGCATGCAGTATCAATGGCTTCGGGCCAGAATTTTCTTGGGGTCTTGTATTCATCTAGCAACGTTCTGACCATCTCAATTAGTGTTCTGTTCTTGCGTTCGACGACGCCATTCTGCTGTGGCATGTACGGGGCTGAGAATTCATGTGTGATGCCCAAGGTATCAAGATATGTATCAAGGCCAGTGTTCTTGAATTCAGTGCCATTGTCACTTCTGATGTGCTTTATCTTGGCGCCAAAATTGTTCATAGCTCGATTGGCGAAGCGTCTGAAGACATCCTGCACTTCAGTCTTGTAAAGGATTATGTGCACCCAAGTATATCTAGAATAATCATCAACAATAACGAAGCCATAGAGGCAAGCAGTAGTAGTTAGAGTTGAGTAATGAGTGGGACCGAAAAGATCCATGTGAAGCAGTTCGAAGGGTTGAGTAGTAGTCATGATTGTCTTCGAGGGATGTTTGGCTCTCGTCATCTTCCCTGCTTCACAGGCACCGCATAAGTGGTCTTTCTTGAACTTGACGCCCTCGATGCCTATGACATGCTTCTGCTTCGCAAGGGTGTGGAGGTTCCTCATGCCAGCATGTCCAAGCCTCCGATGCCAGAGCCAGCATTTTGAAGCCTTTGCTAGAAGACATACTGCAAGTTGTGGCCCTGCTGAGAAATCTACCATGTACAAATCATCTTTTCGATACCCTTCAAACACTAGAGACTTGTCAGATTCCATTAGTACAAGGCAACGATATTTTCCAAACATTACGATCATGTTCAAATCGCAAAGCATTGAGACAGACATTAAGTTGAAGCCAAGGGATTCAACAAGCATGACTTTATCCATGTGTTGATCTCTTGAGATTGCAACTCTACCTAGACCCAATACCTTACTTTTACCAGTGTCAGCAAATGTGATGTGGCTCTTGTCAGATGGACGTAAGGTTGAGTCCATAAGAAGACTTCTTTTGCCAGTCATGTGATTTGTACACCCACTGTCAATAATCCATTCTGAAGACGCTGGTGTCGTACCCTTGGCACCGCGTGCCATGAAGCAGTAGGTAGAAGCGGAGTAGTCCTTGTCATTTGCATCGGTGTCGGTGATGAAGTCATTGTCTTCAGTGTTGAAGATGGACATGGCAACGTATGCTGTAGCCAGACTTGCGACGCCTGAGTTGGATTCCTCCTCAGACTCCACCTCCGCCTCCTCAGAAGCAGACTCCTCCTCTGAATCCATTTCCTTGCCAACAAACGCACGTGCCTTGCCAGATGAGCTCTTCTTGTGTGATGAAGACTTTGAGGAAGACTTGGAAGAAGACTTTGAGTATTTCTTCTTCTTATTCTTGTCGTCAGAGTTATATTCCTTGCTCTTCTTCTTCTTTTTGTTCTCATTGCCCCACTGTGGACACTCAGAGATGAAGTGGCCAAGTTTCTTGCACTTGTGACATGTTTTCTTCTTGTAGTCATGAGCAGGAGCTTCATCATTCCTTGAACTTGATCGGGAAGACTTTCTGAAGCCTTTCTTCTTGGTGAATTTTTGGAACTTCTTGACAAGCATAGCAAGTTCCCTTCCAATGTCTTCAGGGTCATCAAAACAGCTGTCAGATTCTTCTTTAGATGAGGAGACAGCTTTTGCCTTCAAGGCACGAGTTCGCCCATAGTTTGGACCGTAGATCTCTCTTTTCTACGAAAGCTGAAACTCATGTGTGTTGAGCCTCTCAAGTATGTCAGACGGATCGAGTGTCTTGAAATCAGGACGTTCTTGAATCATCAGGGCCAGGATGTCAAATGAACTATCAAGTGATCTCAGCAGCGTCTTGACGACTTCGTGTTCGGTAATCTTAGTGGCGCCGAGGGCTTGAAGCTCATTTGTGATGTCAGTGAGTCGGTCAAATGTGTGCTGGACATTCTCATTGTCATTTCGCTTCAAGCGGTTGAAGAGGTTGTGAAGGACACTGATTCTCTGATCTCTCTGGGTTGAGATGCCTTCATTGACCTTGGAGAGCCAGTCCCAGACCAGCTTGGATGTCTTCAAAGCACTCACACGGCCATACCGTCCTTTGGTCAGATGACCACAGATGATATTCTTGGCAGTAGAGTCCAGTTGAACGAATTTCTTGACATCAGCAGCAGTGACACCTTCTCCAGCCTTGGGAACGCCGTTCTCGACGACATACCATAGGTCGACGTCAATGGCTTCAAGATGCATACGCATCTTATTATTCCAGTAGGGATATTCAGTTCCATCGAAGACGGGGCACGCAGCGGAGACTTTAATTATCCCTGCAGTCGACATAGCTAAAACTCCAGGTGGTTAAACCGAATCACACAGAACAAGGGAGCACCTTGCTCTGATACCAATTGAAAGTGTGTTATATCGACTAGAGGGGGGGTGAATAGGCGATTTTTATGAAAGTCTTCAGAAAATGGGAGTTTTGAAGACAAACAATAAAATTAAACCTATTACCATGCAGCGGAAGGTAGGCTACACTAGGCAAACCATAGTCAAGTATTCAATGAAGTGAAAGCACAAAGACTAATAGCAGCTAGGTAGTAAGGATTAGGTAGGAAGATATTGTGAAGCCAAACAGAACACGCAGTCACTCAGTGAAGACAAATGATAGAGCAAACATACAATGACTTCACAAGGAGTAACAGTAAGTAAAGTGAAGTGAAGATGAAACCAGTGACTCGTTGAAGACAATGGTTTGTTGGACCAGTTCCAGTTGCTGTGACAATTGTACGTCTGGTTGGAGCGGCTAGGTATTTAAACCTTAGGACACACAGTCTCGGACACCCAGTCCTGAACACGCAGCTCAGGACACCCAGTCCTCACTGTATTCTCCTTGAGATAAGGTCACATAGACCTCGCCCAATCACTCTGGTAAGTCTTCAAGGTAGACTCCCAAACCTTCACAGACTTCGTTCACCGGCAATCCACAATGTCTCTTGGATGCTCAGAACGCGATGCCTAACCGGCTGGAGGATGCACAGTCCTCAAGTGTAATAAGTCTTCAGATCACACAGACAAGAAGACTTAAGTGATGCCCAATTCTCTCTGGCTCTGGTGGTTAGGGCTTTATCCTCGCAGGGAATTCTCTCTCAAAGGCTTCGAGGTGGGTTGCTCTCAAACGACAAAAGCCGTACTTTCAATCTGAGCAGCCAACCGTTTATGGTTGTAGGGGGTGGGCTATTTATAGCCACTTGGCAACCCGACCTGATTTGTCCGAAATGACCCTGGGTCACTAAGGAACTGACATGTGTCCCAACGGTCCGATTTCAAACTCACACGGCAACTTTACTTGGGCTACAAGCAAAGCTGACTTGTCCGACTCTGGACAAGATTCGCTCTCATAGTCTTCACTCGAAGACATAGGTTTTTTGGTTTGGGCATCACTTCAGTCATCCTGACTGGTTCTCTTGGACACCACTTAACAGTACGGTGGTTCCTATGACTCAACACAAAAGAAAAAGAACTACGAAAGATCTAAGTCTTCGAGCTCCATAGGCTTCATATCGTGTCTTCTCTTGTCATAGTCTTCAATGTGAATATCTTCATATACCACCTTTGACTTCAATGTCTTCATAAAGTTTTAGGGGTCATCTCTGGTAGTAAAACCGAATCAATGAGGGACTTCTACCTGTGTTATCCTGCAATTCTCACAAACACATTAGTCCCTCAACTAGGTTTGTCGTCAATACTCCAAAACCAACTAGGGGTGGCACTAGATGCACTTACATTAACTATGAAAATTTATCTTTAATTGATTGTATTTCCTTGTTGCAACCCATGCTAAAATCTCCTCATGCTTATAGTCAAAATGAAGCGTTTACTAAACATATCGTTGATGCCTTGATGCAATCTTATGAAGAAAAACTTGAATTGGAAGTTTCTATCCCTAGAAAACTTTATGATGAGTGGGAACCAACTATTATGATTAAAATTAAAAATTATGAGTTTTATGCTTTGTGTGATTTGGGTGCTAGTGTCTCTACTATTCCCAAAACTTTGTGTGATTTACTAGATTCCCGTGATTTTGATGATTGCTCTCTAAACTTGCATCTTGCGGATTCCACTATTAAGAAACCTATGGGAAGAATTAATGATGTTCTTGTTGTTGCTAATAGGAATTATGTGCCCATAGATTTTATCGTTCTTGATATAGATTGCAATCCTTCTTGCCCTATTATTCTTGGTAGACCTTTCCTTAGAACGGTTGGTGCAATTATTGATATGAAGGAAGGGAATATTAGATTTCAATTTCCCTTAGAAAAGGGCATGGAACACTTTCCTAGAAAGAAAATAAAATTACCATATGAATCTATCATGAGAGCCACTTATGGATTGCCTACCAAAGATGGCAATACCTAGATCTATTCTTGCTTGTTATGCCTAGCTAGGGGCGTTAAACGATAGCGCTTGTTGGGAGGCAACCCAATTTTATTTTTATTCCTTGCTTTTTGCTCCTGTTTAGTAGTAAATAAATTATCTAGATTCTGTTTTGGTTGGGTTTTTTGTGTTTAATTAGTGTTTGTGCCAAGTAGAACCGTTGGGAAGACTTGGGGAAAGTCTTGATTGAACTTGCTGTAAAAAACAGAAACTTTAGCGCTCACGAGAAATGCTGTAATTTTTAATTGGAAAGTGATATTTAGTTAATTATTTTTGAAGATTATTAATAGATAAATTCCTCACGTCCATAAATTTATTTTAGAATTTTTGGGGTTCCCGATCTTGCGCTAGCCACAGATTACTACAGACTGTTCTGTTTTTGACAGATTCTGTTTTTCGTGTGTTGTTTGCTTATTTTGATGAATCTATGGCTAGTAAAATAGTTTATAATCCATATATAAGTTGGAATAAAGTAGGTATAACACCAATATAAATAAAGAATGAGTTCATTACAGTACCTTGAAGTGGTCTTTTGTTTTCTTTCGCTAACGGAGCTCACGAGTTTTCTACTTTAAGTTTTGTGTTGTGAAGTTTGCAAGTTTTGGGTAAAGATTTGATGGATTATGGAACAAGGAGTGGCAAGAGCCTAAGCTTGGGGATGCCCATGGCACCCCCAAGATAATATAAGGACGCCTAAAAGCCAAAGCTTGGGGATGCCCCGGAAGGCATCCCCTTTTTTCGTCTACTTCTATCGGTAACTTTACTTGGAGCTATATTTTTATTCACCACATGATATGTGTTTTCCTTGGGGCGTCTTTTATGATTTGAGTCTTTGCTTGTTATTCTACCACAATCATCCTTGCTGTACACACCTTTTGAGAGAGCCATACATGATTTGGAATTTGATAGAATACTCTATGTGCTTCACTTATATCTTTTGAGTTTTATAATTTTGCTCTAGTGCTTACTTATATCTTTTAGAGCACAGTGGTGGATTTGTTTTATAGAAACTATTGTTCTCTCATGCTTCACTTATATTATTTTGAGAGTCTTAATAGCATGGTAATTTTCTTAAAATCCGAATATGCTTGGTATGCAAGATTAATAAGAAAACTTTCTTATAAGTGTGTTGAATACTAAGAAAAGTTTGATGCTTGATGATTGTTTTAAGATATGGAGGTAATAGAATCAAAGTCATGCTAGTTGAGTAGTTGTGAAATTGAGAAGTACTTGTGTTGAAGTTTGCAAGTCCCGTAGCATGCACATACGGTAAACGTTATGCAACAAATTTGAAGCATGAGGTGTTATTTGACTGTCTTCCTTATGAGTGGCGGTCGGGGACGAGCGATGGTCTTTTCCTACCAATCTATCCCCCTAGGAGCATGCACGTAGTGCCGAGGTTTTTGATGACTTGTAGATTTTTGCAATAAGTATGTAAGTTCTTTATGACTAATGTTGAGTCCATGGATTATACGCACTCTCACCCTTCCACCCTTGCTAGCCTCTTCGGTACCGTGCATTGCCCTTTCTCACATTGAGAGTTGGCGCAAACTTCGCCAGTGCATCCAAACCCCGTGATATGATATGCTCTTTCGCACATAAACCTCCTTATATCTTCCTCAAAACAGCCACCATACCTACCTATTATGGCATTTCCATAGCCATTCCGAGATAAATTGCCATGCAACTTTCCATCATTTCGTTCAACATGACACATTCATCATTGTCATATTGCTTAGCATGATCATGTAGTTGACATAGTATTTGTGGCAAAGCCACCATTCATAATTCTTTTATACATGTCACTCTTGGTTCATTGCATATCCCGGTACACCGCCGGAGGCATTCACATAGAGTCATCTTTGTTCTAGTATCGAGTTGTAATCGTTGAGTTGTAAATAAATAGAAGTGTGATGATCATCATTATTAGAGCACTGTCCCAAGTGAGGAATAAATAAAAAAGGCCATAAAAAGAGAAGGCCCAAAAAAGAGAGAAAGGCCAAAAAAAGAGAAGGCCCAAAAAACGAGAGAAAAGAGAGAAGTAGCACCATGATCTTCATAATAGAGAGTCTCTCATGTTATCACTTTCATATACTAGTGGGAATTTTTCATTATAAAACTTGGCTTGTATATTCCAACAATGGGCCTCCTCAAGTGCCCTAGGTCTTCGTGAGCCAGCAAGTTGGATGCACACCCACTAGTTTCTTTTGTTGAGCTTTCATACATTTATAGCTCTCGTGCATCTGTTGCATGGCAATCCCTACTCCTTGCATTAACATCAATCGGTGGGCATCTCCATAGCCCATTGATTAGCCTCGTTGATGTGAGACTTTCTCTTTTTTTGTCTTCTCCACATAACCCCCCTTCATTATATTCTATTCCACCCATAGTTCTATGTCCATGGCTTGCGCTCATATATTGCGTGAAAGTTTATAGGTTTGAGATTACTAAAGTATGAAACAATTGCTTGGCTTGTCATCGGGGTTGTGCATGATGATAGCATTCTTGTGTGAAGAAAATTAAACATGACTAAACTATATGATTTTGTAGGGATGAACTTTCTTTGGCCATGTTATTTTGAGAAGACGTAATTGCTTAGTTAGCATGCTTGAAGTATTATCATTTTTAAGTCAATATGAACTTTTGTCTTGAATCTTTTGGATCTGAATATTCATACCACAATTAAGAAGTATTACATTAAAATTATGCCAAGTAGCACTCCACATCAAAAATTCTGTTTTTATCATTTACCTACTCGAGAACGAGCAGGAATTAAGCTTGGGGATGCTTGATACGTCTCCAACGTATCTATAATTTTTGATTGCTCCATGCTATATTATCTACTGTTTAGACATTATTGGGCTTATTTTCCACTTTTATATTATTTTTGGGACTAACCTATTAACCGGAGGCCCGGCCCAGAATTACTATTTTTTGCCTGTTTTAGGGTTTCGAAGAAAAGGAATATCAAACGGAGTCCAAACGGAATGAAACCTTCAGAAACATGATTTTCTCATCAGATAAGATCCAGGAGACTTGGACCCTCCATCAAGAAAGCCACGAGGTGCTTCACGAGGGTTGGGGGCGCCCCCCAGGGCGCGCCCCCTGCCTCGTGGGCCCCTTGAAGCTCCACCGATATACTTCTTCCTCCTATATATATCCACGTACCCCCAAACGATCGGGGACGGAGCCAAAAACCTATGGCCCCCGGGTATCTTTCTCATCATATCAATCTCCATCACTTTATTATTGCTTTGCTTTTACTTTGCTTTTACTTTATTTACTTTGTATCTCTATACCAAAAATACCAAAAAATATATTATTTATTATCTCTATCAGATCTCACTTTCGTAAGTGACCGTGAAGGGATTGACAACCCCTAAGCGCGTTGGTTGCGTTGAGCTATTGTTTTTGTGTAGGTACGAGAGACTCAAGCGTAGCCTCCTACTGGATTGATACCTTGGTTCTCAAAAACTGAGGGAAATACTTAAGCTACTTTTCTGCATCACCCCTTCCTCTTCGGGGAAATCCAATGCCATGCTCAAGAGGTAGCACAACTCGTTGCATATTGAGTTCCACTTAACTTGTAGTTTTGCTTGTGCACTTTGCCATGCCTTGCATATTTAAACCGGACATGCATCATACTTGTTTGAGCATCATGCCATGTTTATGCTTGTGTGTTTACTATGTTGCTTGCTTCTTCCCGGGTTGCTTCTATCGTTAGCTTCGTTTTCGTTCCGGAGTTGTGAGGATTCGTTCGACTACGTCCGTTTGTCTTCCTCATGGACTCGTTCTTCTTCCTTGCGGGATTTCAGGCAAGATGACCATACCCTCGATATCACTTCTATCTTTTCCTGCTAGTTGTTCGTTCTATCGCTATGTCACGCTACCTACCACTTGTTATATCATGCCTCCCATATTGCCATGTCAAGCCTCAAACCCTCCTTCCTAGCAAACCGTTGTTTGGCTATGTTACCGCTTTTGCTCAGCCCCTCTTATAGCGTTGCTAGTTGCAGGTGAGGCTAAAGTTTGTTGCATGTTGAAACATGGATATGTTGGGATATCACAATATCTATTATTTAATTAATGCATCTATATACTTGGTAAAGGGTGGAAGGCTCAGCCTTATTCCTGGTGTTTTGTTCCACTCTTGCCGCCCTAGTTTCCGTCATACCGGTGTTATGTTCCTTGATTTTGCGTTCCTTACACGATTGGGTGGTATGGGAACCCCTTGAAAGTCCGCCTTGAATAAAACTCCTCTGGCAAGGCCCAACCTTGGTTTTACATTTGCCTAACAACCTAAGACTTTTTCCCTTGGGTTTCCGGAGCCTAAGGGTCATCTTTATTTTACACCCCCCCGGGGGCCAGTGCTCCTCTGAGTGTTGGTCCTAACTAGAGCACCGTGCGGGACCGTCCCTTGACAACTTGGGTTATGTTGGTACATGTACGCTTAGCTAATCCGGTGTGCCCCGAGAACGAGATATGTGCAGATCCTATCGGGATTTCTCGGCACATCCGGGCGGTCTTGCTGGTCTTGTTTTACCATTGTCGAAACATCTTGTAACCGGGATTCCGAGCCTGGTCGGGTCTTCCCGGGAGAAGGAATATCCTTCGTTGACCGTGAGAGATTGTGATGGGCTAAGTTGGGACACCCCTGCAGGGTATAAACTTTTGAGAGCCGTGCCCGTGGTTATGTGGCAGATGGGAATTTGTTAATGTCCAGTTGTAGAGAACTTGACACTCGACTTGATTAATATGCATCAAGCGCATGTGTAGCCGTGATGGTTTCTTTCCGACGGATTTCGGGAAGTGAACACGGTTCTTGTGTTATGTTGAACGTAAGTAGTTTTCAGGATCACTTCTTGATCACTTCTAGCTTCACGACCGTTGCCTTGCTTCTCTTCTCACTCTTATTTGCATATGTTAGCCACCATACTTGCTTAGCACTTGCTGCAGCTCCACCTCATTACCTTATCCTACCCATAAGCTTAAATAGTCTTGATCTCGCGAGTGTGAGATTGTTGAGTCCTCGTGACTCACGGATACTTCCAAACAGTTGCAGGTGTCGATGATACCAGTGCAAGTGACGCAACCCAGCTCAAGTCGGAGCTTGATGAAGATCTTGATCGTTGTTTTGTTTCGTTTCCTGTTGATCAGTAGTGGAGCCCAGTTGGCACGATCGGGGATCTAGAATTTGGGTTGTCTTCCTTTATTTTGGTTCCGTAGTCGGACCTTGATTGTATTCTGGATGATGTATGTTTAACTTGTTATTTGCGTGAAGTGGCGATTGTAAGCCAACTGTTTATCCCTTTCTTATTCAGTACATGGGATTGTGTGAAGATTACCCCACTTGCGACTAAACTACCATGCGGTTATGCCTCTAAGTTGTGCCTCGACACGTGGGAGATATACCCGCATCGTGGGCGTTACAAGTAGCCCCTGAACCTGGCTTCAATGACAAGGTATCCGGCGCGTAGATCTGTCTCCGGCATTGCAAGGCGGGTTCCTCCTTTCGAACTCCAAGATAGTCTTTGGACGTATTGATCGTGTCCGGACCTGTAACACACACACCACACACAAACACAGAGAGAATATAATAATCCACGAGTCCAATCCGCTAACAACTTTTTACAACATGACATCACGTCTGCCTGGTCATAATTTCGAACCGTTTTTCGTCTGCCGCTCCATGTTTCAAGACACGGTTGCCATTGGCATGTCTTGTCAAAGCAGGGATCGTGTCCCCTTGTTGCGGGATTCTCATCAATATGGGTGCGGGTAACCCAACCATGCCGTTTACACAGCCCTTGGGAGTAGGCGAATTTTAAGGCGAGTGGGGAGGTGTTCAATATTCATTGCCCTTATAAGGAGATAAGAATCCCCTTTCTTCTCCCATGCCTTCTCTCTTCCTCTGCCTTTCCACTCTTGAGCTCTAGTGCCCAAGTTCTCATCTGTTTCCCACTCGAGCAAGCACTCAACCATGTCCGGATCTGGAGGTCAAGGCAAGTGGATGGCCTCCTCCGTCAAGGAGGAGGACATTGCCGAGCTTCGGTCGGCCGGGTACCTGGCGAAGGAAATCGTCCACTGTCTTCCAGCCTAGGGACAAATCGTTCCCACGCCGAAGCCCAACAAGAGGGTAGTATGCATCACTCATTTCCTCCACGGGTTAGGGTTTCCACTCCATCCCTTCATCCGCGGGCTGATGTTCTACTACGAGATAGACTTCCACGACCTATCCCCGAACTCCTCCCTCAATATCTCGGCATTCATCATCGTGTGTGAGGCCTTCCTCCGCATCCAACCCCACTTTGGGTTGTGGCTCAAAATCTTCAATGTGAAGCCGAAGGTGGTGGACGGCCAGCACGCGGAGTGCGGAGGCGCCATGGTGAGAAAGCTGACCAATGTCTCCTGGCCGAAAGGCACTTTCATGGAATCTGTCAAGGAATGGCAGAAACAATGGTTCTACATCACAGAACCCCGCGATGCCACCTGGGCCACGGCTGCCGAATTCAAATCCGGCGCTCCCGTGCGACTCACCTCCTGGGTCGAGTAGAGCCCGAACTGGTGTTCGTCAGATGAGCTGATAGCGCTGCAAACACGCATTCAAAGCATGGTGGATAAAGACATCAATCTCGTCGACGTAATCCAAATGATGCTGGTGCGCCAGATACTCCCCTGCCAAAGCCGGAGCCGCCCTCTATGGGAGCTCAATCCAAAGAAGCACCATACCCTAGAGAGGCTCTTCGAAACAACTCACGAAGGTGCTTGGAAGTTGCTCTTCAAGGGCAACGAGATACCACCGGCCATAGATTCAGACCGCGGTCACGACATTAACCACCTCCCCAACGTGGTATGTTATCTTCAACCCATCCCCTACTTGCTTGTTTCAAGGACGAGGTCTAATCTTTTATTATCATTGCTTCTTTAGAACTGGCTAGGGAGGGCGAAGCAGATCCGGTGTCCGGCTCCGCTGCCTAAAGAACCAATCATCCCGCGTTTAGTGAAGATGATGGAGCCGGCACCCTATAAGGTGCCAGAGAAGAAGGCCACAGGAAAGGCCAAGGGGGTCCGGAGTGGCCCCCGCCGCAAGGGCGCTTCGGACGTGACGTCCGAAGACAAGACCCACTCCTCCGCCGCCGAAGACGACGATGAAGATGATGAGGAGGAAAGCGATTCTCCCTTTGATGGGGGGAGAAAGAAGAGGGCGGCCTCCACAATTCTGGAGGTGGAGGCTCCCAAGAAAGGGAAAGGCCCACTCGTGGGCAGCTCCGCATGGGACGTCGAAAGTAGTCCGGAGCAACGCAACCGCATGCACTAAGGCTCAGGCCGCATCGTAAGTGCTAAGACTTATATCTGCCCATAAACCAAGTCTCTCCTCCATATTGTATTGACATGATTGGTTATGTTATTACAGTCCGGCCCATGACTGCCCCAGCGATCCTCATCAGGAGGTTCGTTGGATTTAAAGGCGATGGCCAGCGAGTCACCGCCAGCCGCTCACTCCCCCAAGGCCAAGGACGACACGGAGGTGCTGTCCCGAAGGACATTCCTCGGCCGGGGAGAGGTTCGGGGGGGGGGGGCGCCAGAAGGCACAACCCCAGTCGCCGGACACCAAGGGGAGACAATCCCCATGGAGACTGGTGAGGAGGGCCGTATTCAGTTCGGCCCTCAGCCAGACTCGATTCCAGAGACCAATGCGGCTCTAGAATCCGGCACGCAACCTTCTTCGAAAGAAGGTGGTATGACTTTTTTGCCGGTGACCCCTGTCCAACCAGGGGCACCGGATAATCTGCTGGAAGCGCTACGAGGCGCTTCCATTGTGGATGAGCACCATGCTCTTATGGGCATGGTAATTGAAAGGGTTCAGTCCACCAAGAGCGGACTAACCGAAACTTGCAACAGCCTGCTGACAGGTTTTGAGGTAAGCGACGCAAAAAAGGAGAAAATCCCCATATAGACAGTAGCCCTTGAGACACTGTTCGATGTTCGGAAATAAAAAGCCGGACAGAGGATCAATCCCTTATTGCAGGAAGCTAACTAAATTTGTCTAAAATGAATACGCAGGCGTCGCTGTTGGCCGTAGCCTGGCATACTGCCGAAGTCTCCGGACTAAAGCAGAGACTAGCAGAGGCCGAGGAGGAGCTTGGCCGGTTGAAGATGCAGCTCCAAGAAAAACAAGGTATATATTGACTTAAGTGTCATGGTATGTATAGGAGCGACGACCGAGGTCGAGGCCCTGAGAAAGGCCCTGGCCGAAGCCGAGGAGAAGGTTGTCAAGGAGCAGGCTGCCCGTAAGAAGCTCAAGGCCCGGGTCAACGAGGTCCAATAGGAGCTCCAGGACGCGGTGAAGAAGTGTGAGAACTTGGAGCGCGATGCATCGGTTCAAGAGATCGAACTCACCAAGGCTCTTCAGAGTGCGGAGATGGCCCGGATTGAGGCCCAGGGCGCCCTCCAGGAGATCCAGGAGGCCAGGAAGATTGCTGTGGGTAAGGCATTCAGTATGCAAAGCAAGAATATGAAGAGAAAATATCTTTTACTAACCCGGATTCAGAGTTCTCCAGGGGCTTTTGCTGATCTACCACGCAGTGTCACCGACACCGCGGAGTTCTTCCGAGCCAACGAAGGGAGCTCCATGGAGAAGCTGTTCTGGTCACAATATCTTGTGCCAGAACATCCGGTGCCCTTCAGCGATCAGCTGAAACAGATGGTCGAACTGCACAGGGTGGCTGAACTGGCCATGAAGGATTTGATAATCCGACTGTGGCCAGCCGAAGCTATACCCAGCAGTTACTTTGGCCTCATGAAGAAGCTGGTGGATGCCTATCCTCGGCTGGACATCATCAAGCGGTCCATCTGCATCGAGGGCGCGCGTTTGGCCTTCTCCTATGTCAAGTTCTGGTGGACGAAGATGGACGTCGTCAAGTTGGCGACCGAGGGGCCACCTGAGGGCAAGGAGCACCGCACACCCAAGCGATACTTTGGCGATGTCTTGGAAGGGTCCCGCATTGTTGCCGATCAGTGTGCAAAAGACACGATTTTTGAATGAATGTATTCATGTTCCTTCTACTTTGTATGATAAAACAAAGTGTTGTTGTAATATAATGCTTGTTATGTTTTTAAATTTTACCTCCTGTGCGGTCGTGTTGTATGAAATCTAAGGGTTGGCCAGTCGTCGGCTTCTGCCCCGACGTAGGTAGTACGAGGGTGTTCGGGATGGTATCTAAACAATCTTGATCCAATTGTATGGTCCTTGAAGGAGTTGTTTAGTGCAACGAACCAGGCAACCAGACTATGCGGCTTTAACGCCCTCTCTTAGCCATAGGAGTTCGACAATAAAAACATGGGCGCAGCCGCCGGTGTCAAAACCGGCGGATCTCAGGTAGGGGGTCCCGAACTGTACGTCTAAGGTGGATGGTAACAGGAGGCGGGGGACACAATGTTTACCCAGGTTCGGGACCTCTCGATGGAGGTAATACCCTACTTCCTATTTGATTGATCTTGATGATATGAGTATTACAAGAGTTGATGTACCACGAGATCATAGAGGCTAAACCCTAGAAGCTAGCATATGATTATGATTGTTCTTGTCCTACGGACTAAACCCTCCGGTTTATATAGACACCGGAGGGGGCTAGGTTTACACAGAGTCGGTTACAAGGGAGGAGATCTACATATCCGAATTGCCAAGCTTGCCTTCCACGCCAAGGAGAGTCCCACCCGGACATAGGACGCAATCTTCAATCTTGTATCTTCATAGTCCAACAGTCCGGCCAAAGGATATAGTCCGGCTATCCGGGGACCCCCTAATCCAGGACTCCCTGAGTAGCCCCTGAACCAGGCTTCAATGACGATGAGTCCAGCACGCAGATTGTCTTCGGCATTGCAAGGCGGGTTCTTCCTCCGAATACTCCGTAGAAGATTTCGAACACAAGGATAGTGTCCGGCTCTGCAAAACAAATTCCACATACCACCGTAGAGAGTATAATATCCCACAAATCTAATCTGCTGACAAATTTCATAGCGTGACATCACGCCATGGCCTGGTCATTATTCAAACCGTTTTTCTCAACCAGCTACTGCACATATTGCGAGGTGTTTTTCTTGGCACGTCTTGTCGAAGCAGAGATAATGTCCCCTTATCACGAGATTCTCATCAATACGGGTGTGGGTAACCCAATCGTGCCATCAATCACGACGCTTGGGGAATAAGCGAGTTTACCAGGCAAGTGGGGAGGCGCAGAATCCCTACTGTCTTTATAAGGGGATAAGGACTCCCTTTCGCACCCATGCTTTCTTCTTCCCGATCCATTCCCCTTCGCCCAGGCTCCAGCGCCCGAGCGTTCGTCTTCTCCGCCGACAAAGGGCTTTCAAAAATGTTCGGATCCAGAGCAGGAGGCAAGTGCATGGCCTCTACCGTCCAGGAGAAGCATATCAAAAAGCTTCAGGAGGCCGGGTATTTGGCCAAAAAAATCGGCCTCCGTTTCCTGACGGCGGGATAGATCGTTCCTACTCTGGAACCCCAAGAGAGGGTTGTATTCCTCCCTCATTTTTTCCGCGGGCTAGGGTTTCCCCTCCACCCGTTCATTTGCGGCATCATGTATTATTACGGGATTGATTTTCATGATCTATCCCCCAATTCCTTCCTCAACATCTCAACATTCATCGTCGTGTGTGAGGCTTTTCTCCGCATCTCGCCACACTTCAGCTTATGGCTAAAGATCTTTAATGTGAAGCCCAAGTTGGTGAGCGGCGAGCACGCCGAGTGCGGGGGCGCTACGGTGAGCAAAATGCCCAATGTCACATGGCCAACAGGTACTTTTAATGATTTCGTCAAAGAGTGGCAACAGCCGTGGTTTTACATCACTGAGCCGCGCGGCACGGAATGGGCCGCTGCTCCAGAGTTTTGATCTGGAGCCCCTCTGTGGCTTACGTCCTGGCCCAAGAAGGGCCTGAACTGGTCTTCGTCCGACGAAACGTCTGTGCTCCAGACGCACGTTAAAGATATGGAAGACAAGAACATCGAACTTGTCAATGTAGTCCAGGTGATGTTAGTTCGCCAGATCCTGCCTTGTCAGCACCAGACTTGCAATCTATGGGAATTTGATCTGGCGCACCAGACCCTGCGAGAGCTCTTTGGCTCCTCGCACAAATACATCTCGAAGGTGCTTTTTAAGTCCGGCAATTCATGGCCGGACTCGGCCGAGGACCGCGGGTACCAACTGTCCCGCCCTGCAAGCTCGGTAAGTTTTACGCGTTTTATCCGCATAACCCAAGGGAAATGCTTAATGTGTTTTCTTCGACTCCCCTAGGGCTGGACGAAGAAGGCGGGGCGGATCCACTATACGGCACCGTTGCCCGAAGAACCGGCCAGCCCACTTCTAAGGAAGATGCTGGTCCCGGCGCCGTACAAGGCACCGAAGAAGAAGGCCGAGAAGGAGGCCAAAGAGATCTGGGGCGGCCTTCGTCGCCGCGGCACTTCGGACACAATATCCGAAGGCTCCAACATCCGTTCTGCCTTTGAAAAGGACGAGGAGGAGGAGAAAGACGAATCCCCATGTAACACCCCGGATGTAACTTCCGCAATTATACTCCAACTCTTGCCGTTTCCGGCGTTAAGTTTATTTTCTCGGGTTCGGGTCTTTGTCTTCGTGTGTTTTTGTCGTTGTCATGAATCTCATATCATGTCATCATGTGCATTTCATTTGCATACGTGTTCGTCTCATGCATTCAAGCTTTTTCCCCGTTGTCCATTTTGCATTTTGGCGCTTCGTTCTCCTCCGGTAGTCATTTCTAGCTTTCTTTCGTGTGTGGGGTTTAAACATTTCCGGATTGGACCGAGACTTGCCAAGCGGCCTTGGTTTACTACCGGTAGACCGCCTGTCAAGTTTCGTATCATTTGGACTTCGTTTGATACTCCAACTGTTAACCGAGGGACCGAAAAGGCCTCGTGTGTGTTGCAGCCCAAGACCCCTCCAATTTGGCCCAAAACCCACCTAAGTCTTCTCCATCATCTAGAGCGTCCGATCACGATCGTGTGGCCGAAAACCGCACCTCATTTGGACTCTCCTAGCTCCCTCTAGGCCTATTTAAAGACCCCTTCCCCGAAATCTTGATCTCCCTCTCCGAAACCCTAATTCCCAGATCCGCCCCGGCCGGACGCGTCCGCCGCCGCCCCCTCGCCCAATCGCCACCTGCCACGTCACCGCC